>NW_028274812.1:62740957-62915957 GCF_037043125.1 Eumetopias jubatus | reverse complement strand
TGTCTTGTTTTGTTGAAGTGATGGGAAGTTAAAAGGTAATTAGGGGAGAAATGTCAAATCAGGCAATAGTTTCTGATATTTAAAAAAGTAGGATGAGGTTCAGTTTTGATATCAATTTATGGTCTCTGTGACGAGTGATTTTATTTTGTAGATTCACTATGTTTGCAAATTCATGGGACTTGAGCAAAGACTATTTGTTCTTAAAGGAAGTGTATAGCTCATTATTTCAATTTGCTTTTGGGTGAAGCCTGACTGAGTTTCTATGTTCCCTAATCTGTTGTACCTTATATCTAACCATGGAAAATGAATGTCTCAGACTGCTTTTCCTATGTCCTCATGAGCCCTCCACCGCATGCCCACCACTGTGCCCTCACGTCGGCTTAGTACACCAATGTCGTATCCCCCAGCCGTGGTGTCCCCCTGAGAAGGTCCTGCGGGGTACTCACATTTCATATCCTGGCCTGTGCTGGTGTTTCTTCTGCTCCTGGGCTGGGCCTGGGCATTGCCTGAAGTTTCGCTTTCCTCTTTCAATTCCTCCAACTCCACCTTCAAAGTTCCCCTTGCTCTTCAAACTCCTTTATTTCTTCCAACCTTATAAAGATGTCTCCGATCTGTGATTTCTCCAGGTTGCAGTCTCTCAATTCCCACTGTTTCTTGTCCAGCAACACTTAACAGGTGTCCTGTTGGGTGCCAGGCACTGGGGCTGAGACAGAGCCTTCTCTCAGGGTAGCCCTTGGAATGGCTACCACCTTATACTCATTCCCTCATCCTTTGTAGTCCCTTTATTGCTCACGAGTCTTCTGAGATTGCCACTGAGTCTGTTTTTCCCACACATCCGTCTTCCTTACATGACTATAATAGATTGGTTCTCTAAGCTACTTCCCCTGGCCAAAGAATATAGGAAAATTGTGCTGGAGAATGTATCTTCTTTGGCAAAAATATTACTTGTGTATTACACTCAGAGTTGTTGCAAGGGGTGAATAGAGGATTCACTGTTCCCACAGATCCCTCATTTGATCCTAGTTGCTAGAGACTGCAGTGTGAAATATTCTGTATAAACATCAGTAGCCAAGCTGATATTCACATAGTGAAGGTGGTCAGTGGTGAGCATCCCGTTTTTGTGTATTCTCTGCAGCTCCCTGAGAATATAGGCTCTGGCTCCCCAACCCCAGCACATCAGCTCCATTCCCTTGATAGCAGAGTCTGCCCCCAACAATGTTTAGTCATACACTTCAGTTAGGGGGTTCCCCACTGCAATCACTGAGCTCTGTAGCTCTAAATTACTATTTAAAGTGACCGTTGAGGATAATGTTCTTTTTATTTGGAGGCTGCCAGGTTTAAACCTTAAATGCAGCTTAGATACTTTGGGGACATCTAAATCCATCATAGTAACTTTTGTTTGAGGGATTTGATCATCTCCGTATCAGTGACTTGGGGCAGCTGCTTGAGCCTGTGAGGTCCTTTTGGTCATTAAAGGTTTAATTTCAGGCAGGGAGTATGTGTGCCAGTGAACCTGCTATTGGTTCATTATTATTGAATCAGTTCATAAAGACATATTATTCAAAGGCTTGATGCTCTCAGGATGCTCCAGGGCATGTTTACAAATTAAACAGCTTTTTTTTTAAACCATAAAATTTATATACATGTACCGGCAATATTTAAAACACCCATGAGGGAGATGGCAACATTAGAAGATGGTTTTTTGCATGTGTCTAAAAATCTGCTTACAATAGACAGAATTTGTGGGATTCCAAATCTGCAGGATTTTTCTTCCTCTAATTCCAATATTCCATGTGTATAGTTTTAGGGATATGTTGAGACACTTGAGGTCAAGAGTAAGCCTTGAGTTTTATGGTATTAATAGAGCTTGGAAGTGAATGGCAAATTAGAATGTATGTATGTGAACAAATTGAATCTTCTTTTTCACTAAGTAAGTAAGTTCCTGGCACATAATGGACACTCAACAAGAAATTGAGGAATGGATGAATTAAAAAAAAAAAAAAACTAAAAGAAAAGATTCATGGTTATATCATTTGCTTCAGAGCAACAAAACAAGAAGAAAAGTAATCAGCTCAATCAATCATTATTTTAGTTGTCTCAAGCCTGATAGCTTAGTTTATATTTTTTTTTCCTTGCCACCCAGTGAACTGAGTTGAGATTTGAGGGGACTTATGGACATGAATTCAAGTGTTTTTATTGAGAGACTGAAGCCAACTGAAGAAAGTGAATATACACTGAGTGTTATGCAGAAACAACTGGGTTTAGTCTATATCTCACTTTTCTTTCTCCCTCCTCCCTTCCTTCCTTCCTTTTTTTCTTCCATTCATTCATTCTTCTCTGACTTGGGATTTAACAAAGCCACAGGCCTTAAATTACTGAGGCTCATCATAAAGGCTAGTTCATAATCTGCAACAGATTATCTGTCATACTTTTATTCTCACTTTACAATATGTGAAGTATTTAACACTGTGTAGTACATTTCTTCTCAACACAGAAATTTCTCCAAATTTGGACCAATATTGCACAATATTGTGTTCTATAAAAATAGTCTGAATGGACTGCCTTTATCATGAATTCAAAAGGATAATTGAATTGAGGATTAGTTCCATCTCTTGGTGGCACCTTGCCATCATATTAATTCTGTATATGGTCTAAATATCCTAGTTTGCCAAGCACTGTCACGTTATCTCTTTCAGTCCTCTGGAGACCCCTGTGATATAACTAATATCATCCTTGTTTTACGGATGCTGAAGCTGAGGCTCAGTATTGCTAGTGTTTTCCATACATGCCCAAATAAGTTAAGTTGCAGAAACAGGTCTTCTACATCAAGCCCAGCCTCCTGTTTTACTGGATCACATTTACCTCTCTGGGCACATACCAATTAGTGGTAGAAGAAAGCATTACGTTTCTCTGGTCATTTCAGCTAACTTCACCCTGATAATCCATCCTCATTGCATACAATAGCTGGGAAATAACTGGCACCTAGTCCCTGTTGCCAATGGGATATGGCAGGGTTTTATTCTGTCGACCAAGTTGGCTTTCCTTCATTTTCCAGTGTTGTTCTAACAATATAAGCTTAATATCTCACTGACCACATGCAAAGTCCCTTTGATATTCAGAAGGACATCATATATAAATATGTAGACATTAAGATTTTACTTATTTTATTGTTATCAGTCCAGCATCAAGTAAATACTCTGATGCCATCAAGGATTAGGGAAATGAGTATTATTTTTTGTCTCAGAGACCAGTATCAGTTCACTGGAGGGCAAGTATAAGAAATGATTTCTAATTGTTCCTGTATTTTGCTAATGTTTGAGGAGACCAAGAGTAGGTTCCATTTTCCCTGCACATCATTTGTACAGGTGATGTTGGTGTTCTTTATTTCCCTGTGGGATATTTCTCCCATCTATTTCCCTGCCCTAGATATGGGGATGGTATATCAAGACAGTCCTCAAGTAAAAATGTATGTGACTAGTTTGCAAAATACTTGCATTGACATATAAAATCTCATTCTGAGATTTTACTTATTTATTTTTAAATATTTTATTTATTTATTTGAGAGAGAGAGGGAGAGAGCATGAGCGAGAGGGAGAGGCAGAGGGAGAGGGAGAAGCAGACTCCTGGCTGAGCAGGGAGCCCAATGTGGGGCTTGATCCCAGGACCCTGGAACCATGACCTGAGCCCAAGGCAGACGCTTCACCGACTGAGTCACCCAGTCACATTCTGAGATTTTAAATACATAGTACCTTGAAGCAGTTGTCTTACAAATTTGAAATGTGTGTTCTTTGTCTGAGATTGTTTTATTTTTACAAGAGATGGTAACTATTAAGTGAGATACTATGGTCTGAACAAAGTTGTTTCCAGGGAGAAAAAGACCGTGATGTAAACTGATTGTCTGCATGTGGGCCTAGGTGCACACACACCTTCACTTTCATGCATATATTTTGGAAGTATAGAATTATAGATCAAAAAAATCACTTTGTTTTTCTAAAAAGAGATTTATAAAAACTATGTGTGCTATGGAAATCTGGGGCGTGGAATCTAGACCTGGTGACTAATTTGGTTGCCTCTCCCACCTATAGGAAGTTTGGAGGATTCTGTTTTAAAATACTACTGTTGGTGGATCTGTAGGTGATACATATCCTCCAGGTAGAAGAGACTCTCATCAACTCACTTATTTTCCAGATGAGAAGCCAAATGACTGGTCCATTGTCAGCCATACTTGTCCTGTTCTTGCTATTACGTTTTCAAAGATCAGCTCAAACTGGTGGCCAGTTCTCACAGGTGGAAAGGACATCACAGTATCCTAACTTCATCTCTTTTCCTACATTTATTTTCTCTTCATTTTGATATACAACCCTTATAAAATCCTTGTGACAAATACTCTTGTGTTCTAAGACTGAACCAAAGGACAACTCAGGTCACTTTTTATTTGCTGTCCTAAATACCTGGAACTTACATGTGACAGGCCTCAGGGTGGCTTCTGTTGTGATTCCTCCCTTCCTATGTGCTTTACTCTATAGGAAGGAGACACTCTTGGTCTCAAGGGCTCTTGCTTTTGATGCTCTGTGGTATGTATTTTGTAAAAATATATATAAAGATGATTATCAGGCACAATTTTTTCTGTTTTCCCCATTTTTCATTTCCAAATAATTTCAAACTTAAAGAAATTTGCAAGAATAAGAATAGTACAAATAACACCCATATGATTTGCTGATTTCTTCAACAAACTACCTCATTTGCTTTATCATGTGTTCTCTGTCTCTGTATCTATCTCTCTTTATACGTGTGTGTGTGTGTGTGTGTGTGTGTGTGTGTGTGTGTGTATACACACATATCAAGACAGAAAGATAGAGGAGGGAGAAAGGGCGTGGGATGGGGGAGAGAAAGACCACGAGAGCTTTTTCTGAGCCATTTGAGAGTAAGCTGTATACATCATATATATTTTTTAAAACCCTAAAAAAACCCTCATAACTATTCCTCTTTTTGGTAATCTCTAGTAAAAGGCAAAAGATTTATACAATTTGAAGAGAAACCAGAGTATTACCAGGCACACGTCTTATGCTGAAGATGAAAATAAGAGCATTTGTTAGTCTCCAATTTCATAAAGTTTTAAATGAACAATGAAATAATATGTGTTATTATCATATGTACTAAGCTGAATATTCTCTTTATAATATGCCAGGAATTTTTTCGGACAATATATGAACCTGGGGCCTCATCAGATTTGATTCTATTGAAATATACTTCTTAGAGAAAAAAATAGCCTATGTGTCTTATATAAGTCTGTAGTCAGCTATAATGGTTAATGTGCAACCTCCTTTAAAAAATCTGTTTTACAAGAAAAATGTTGACACAGCTTTAATTATAGCACTCAAGTGAGCACTGTTATAATTTTTAATATTCCTCCATGGTAACATTTTCATTGTTCTCGTAGAGAAAAATGCCCTGGTCCCATGTCCCTCGTTGCTGGTGCTTTAGGATTTTATGGGAATGTTGTCTTTTCGAACAGAAATTTTTCATTTGGTCTCAAAGAAGAAAATAGGGCCACAAAATTTGGTGCATTTATTTATTAACATGAACTTTCCTCTCTCTGGCAGTCATTATTCTGTTTAATATGTCACTATTTGGACTTCACATGACTCATGTTAACGAAGTGAGCTTCTATGTAGTTTAACATGCTCTCAACACCTGCTCCCTCAGACTAGGGAAACTGTCCACACCTATGATCTAAAGAAATTGTACGTAATATTGAAAGGTTATCTTGCTCAAGTTTTATGTTTATGTTTATTAGGATTTAAGGCATTATAAAATAATGTATAAATAGTGTACTTTAATATATAGTAGTCAATGCACCATCCCTGTGAAGACATGGATTGGAAGATGGAGAACTTGCTCCATACTCCGCTTAGAGAGGAAACACTGTCCATGCATTGTCACTCAGTGTATTAAAAGATGCTTCCATGGCTTCCCACCCCTTGTTGACCAAGCACTCTTGAACCCGCCTGCTCTTTGGCGGAGGTTCAGGAATGTCAGTTGGTTATTGATTTGCGCCTGTGCCCTTCCTTTGTCCCTTTCTGAATTTGCAGAAGTATGGAATTTCTGTGGCCTCTCAGGCACTGAGGGGAGGCTGGTGCCCTGGCTTATCTCAGTGGGATGACAGGACTGGCAAGGATATAGACGCTTGTGCCTTCACAGCATGGGCTCCTGCAAAAGGGGGGCTCAGTTTACCCCTTTAGCCAAGCTGTCTCGCCAAAATTTTAAACAGGAGAATGATTATACTTGCCCTTGCCCTCTTGGGCAGAATAAGGCTGTGGGCAAAAATATCAGTCCTTGCTTACTTAGCTCTGGCTTGCAAGTGCTGTGATAAGAACATCCCTTTTCAGTGAAAAAGAATATTTGTGAATCAAGACAAAGAAATAGTTATTGCTTTTGGACAATGTGGTAGGGTTTTATCTTTTGTTAGTGTTGTTTAAAAAGATTTGATCTCTCATCTGATGAGAAATGCCTCTGTAAAGGGCACTTTTATATATATTTGCAAGACATAAAGGCACTTGTATGGAAGAGTGCACTGATGTGTGTTCTTGGATTTGGGATGACTTTAGAAATCATATATTTTCCAGGAAATCTGTGAGTGTAAGATTTGTTATTTGACATGACTTGGGGGTCATGTTGAGTAGTACACATACATATGGACATACATATACAAGCAGAGTAAGACTTCAAAAACTGCTGCTTCTTTCAAAGGATAAGGAATTTTAGATTTCAAAATAGCCACTTCTGTCTGAGCGTGAGCAATGAAGGAATTTGGATCACAACTTCAGGATTTGCAATATTAGGAATGTAATGTTTGTTCATATAACTGATATATTTCTGAAACACATGAGTAAACTATATATTTTAATTGAATTAGAGCAAAATTTCTAGAATTTTGGATTATATACTATGATATTTAGGATTGTATCTATGTCATATATTCTACTCCATAGAATGATAACCAGTTGAGATACACTGAGATAACTAAAGGGAAACGATTATCTCTTCTATATATTTTTGAGCCAGGTTTAGTTAACAAGGAATGACCTAGAATTAAAATATATATTCCCATAAAAAGTACAACAGTAATTCAAACCTCAAAGGATGTCTTTTACCCTAAATACTTGTTCTTTAATTACACACTCTTTAAGAGCATTAAAAGCATTTTTAAGAAGCATTAAATATATGCTTTTTATGTTGAAGTAATCCATAAATGAGGCTTATTGCAAAATATTGTCCACCTATCTTCAAGCAAAACACACTTTAAAAACAGACTTTGTTTTTCTAATTTAGAGTATATGGAAGTTATGTTTGGTCTTAATTATATTTGCCTGGGTTCCGTCTTAAAATAGTTACTGATGGAAAAATAACAATAATGTGATACAATAGAAAAACACATTGTATAATTTAAAAACTGGGTTTTTTAAAGTTTTTCTTCAGCTTTAATTTTTATTTATTTATTTGTTTATTTTTATTATTTATTTATTTAGAGTTTCAAGTTTTTATTTAAATTCCAGCGAGTTAACATACAGTGTAATATTAGTTTCTAGTGTAGAATTTAGTGATTCGTCACTTACATACAACACCCGGTGCTCATCACAAGTGCCCTCCTTAATCCCCATCGCCGATTTAACCCATCTTCCCCGCCCACCTCCCCTCCAGCAGCCCTCCGTTTGTTCTCTATAGTTAAGAGTCTGAAAAACTGGGGTTTTAGTTCCAGCTTTTCTGCTAATGGGTTGCATGGCTTGAGGTAAGAGAGATAACTTGTCTAGATTTTATTTCCATTCGTAAAATTGAGAAGCTTGAAACAAACGGACTCTATAACGTTTTTTTCTTGCCCTACTATTTTATTATTTATTCGAGGCTTAAAAGACTATGATATTCATTGCATTGCCAAGAATCTGAGGTAGAGGTGGTTGACACCAACCATGTGAAAGAGTAAAACAAGGGTCTTATATGCATAAGTTCAGTATGCTGTGTGCTGCCGTGTGACATTCTGAGAGCTTATAAGGGCTTTATAGGAAAGCCACAAAGATGAGATAACAGGAAACTGAAACCTGGGATAGGTAGACAAATATAGAAAGGAATTGATACTGTTTGTTCAAGAGGAATATGAGAAATAGCCTAAGAACAGTTGGAAATAATTTTCCCTTTATGCAACAAATATTCATAGCCTACTGTGTGCAGCCACTGTTCTTATCAAGGATCTGAGGATGAGATGAATTGAAGTTGGAATAAGCTGTAGCAAATGCTCCTTCTAGGAAGGAACAATTCTTCGTCAGGGTCAGATGAACTAGATTGGGTCAGGCAAGGTGCCTGGGAGATCTCCTGTAGTCTTTAGAGATGATAGTCCCTTGTATTTCAGATGGTTTAGGAAACATCTTGCCCAATGGTACCCTTTGTGTGTCTTCCCAAATGGAATCCTTAATTTCTTTTCCACTCTTGCTGGCTTTGTCACCAAAAAAGGGGGAGATAAGACTTCTGCTAATTGCTCCGTCTTTCTCCCAATTAAAATATGCTAGAGCTTAGAGTGATGGGGATAGCAGTATGCCAGGATAAGTAAGATAGAGTGGGATTTCAGGGGCGCCTGGGTGGCTCAGTCGGTTAAGCGTCTGCCTTCGGCTCAGGTCATGGTCCCAGGGTCCCGGGATGGAGCCCCATGTCAGGCTCCCTGCTCACTGGGGAGTCTGCTTCTCCCTCTCTCTCTCCCTCTGTGCTCTCTCTCTCTCAAATAAATAAATAAAATCTTATAAAAAAAAAGAATAGGATTTCACCCTTCCCTGACTTACGCTTTCTCAATGCAGTGTCATTAAAAACCACCAGTTCCCAGAATAATTGTTTCCAAACAATTATTAATTATTCCAAACAATAAAAGCACCAAAATACACTACAAAGCTAACTGTGATCTTTAGGTTCCATGATGCCCCAGTGATGAATCAGCCTTCTGCTTACAGTATTCTCTAAACTCCTTAAATGTGCCCCAGGATTTCCTCTACCACCTTGCCCTCAATTCAGCATGGCTTTGTGGGGTCCACAGTGTAGAAGTGATTTTGAGGTAGTTCATTGTTTTGAAATTTCTTTGCCATTTCTTTCATTTTTTGGATAAATAAAAGTTATCCATTCTTTCAGTGGTTTTCTCTCTTACGTTTTTACGAAAGTAAAAACAGTACAATAACTTTTTTTCAAGTTTTTATTGAAATTCCAGTTAGCTAGCATACAGTGTAATACTAGTTTCAGGTGTACAATGCAGTGATTCAACAATTCCGTACAATACCCGGTGTTCATTGCAACAAGTGCGCTCCTTAATCCCCATCACCTATTTTCCCCATCCCCCCACCCACCTCCCCTCCGGTAACCATCAGTTTGTTTTCTATAGTTAAGAGTCTGTTTCTTGGTTTGTCTGTCTCTCTTTTCTTTTCCCTTTTGCTCTTTTGTTTTGTTTCTGAAATTCCACTTATGAGTGAAATCGTATGGTATTTGTCTTTCTCACTGACTTATTTCACTTAGCATAATACTCTCTGGCTCCATCCATGTCGTTGTACTCTTTAACATTTATTTATTATTGTGAAAGCAGAACTACACAGAGTGTTTATATGACTCATGATATGCTATTGGAACCAGCTGTTGATTCATAGACCTTATAGAACCAAGGTCTCAAAATATGCCGTTTTACCCATAGTAAGATCTCACCCGTATCCACTATATAGGAAATATACTATATTACCTTTAATACTAAGCCTTAAGTGTCCTATATTTTTACTACAGCATCCTCTTAGACTTCATTTGATTTAAGCCTAGTTTTGAAACCGCAGACTTTATTCTAATAAGACAGCGATTTACTGTTTCATGATTAGGAATCTGTCTAGAACCTTCTGACTCAAAGTGTGGCCCATGGACCAGCAGCATATGCATCATCTTTATTTTTTTTTTAAGATTTTATTTATTTATTTGACAGAGAGAGACAGTGAGAGCAGGAACACAAGCAGGGGGAGTGGGAGAGGGAGAAGCAGGCTTCCTGCTGAGCAGGGAGCCCGATGTGGGACTCGATCCCAGGACTCTGGGATCATGACCTGAGCCAAAGGCAGACGCTTAACAACTGAGCCACCCAGGCGCCCTGCATCATCTTTAGATTGTTAGAAATGCAAACTCCCTATCTTTCTCTCCCTACTTATTGAGTCAGAATCTGCATCTTGACCAGAAACCCCAGTTAATTTGTGCGCATGTTAGGTTTGGGAAGCACTGGATTTAAATCTATAAATCACACTAATTCTAGCTGAGATTGCTTTGAGGTTGGTGGCAGAACAGTTGTAAATTACATTTACCTTTGATCTGGAGAAAAGATAAACCCAACAACTGTTAATGACTTGCATAGTCTGAAAATACTTAAAGTGATAAAAGTGTGCAAATTATATGAAATCTGCAAGAAATTAGAAATACTGGCAAGAAATAAGATAAAAATTATCCCAGAGAATATGAACTAAATGTGTGTGCACAAAGTATTCTGCAATGCATAGTATTGGGGAAATTGAACGTGGAAAACATCATGATAGATGTGACATAGGCCTAATAGTAGACAGAAAGTCAGAAATTAATCAGTGATAGATCACAGTGGTCACTTTCCATTGCCTGTTTGATTTGTTAGAGATTTTCTTAAAGGCAGAACCTAGTTGTGGCCTGTGTGCTTTTCATGCAGTAAGTGCCACTGTTTGCCAGAAAAACAAAAATAAACTGGAGAGTGTTAAGAGATGGGCTAGAAGATTGATTATGACATAGGAAGAACTGATTTATGAGGAAAGAGAAAAATAATTAAATGGGCAGCACTATGCTATAAGAAGAGGCTATGGAGACATGGATATTTATCTGATGTTTCTCTTATGCTGTTTCCTGTAGTATCCATATGAAAGATGCAGAAATATTAGGATGTAAGGATGCTGAGAAATTTGTTACAGGGCAAAGCAATATCAGCTGGAACTACTCAATTAAATTAGGAGCAATATCGAAGATTAAGTTTCAGAAAATTTTACCTGCTGCATGAGAAATGACCTTGAATGGGATGACTTTATCCCTGGGAACTTTTGAAAGCTCTGTGGGCAAAGAATGGAAGATCATTTGTTAAATTGTTGAATTATCTCCCCAGGGAAATAATTGGAACCCCATCCCTTGAAATTTCTAAAATTAGGGTGGATAAAAACCAGGATGTTGCCTATGGGAACTCTCTACTTCTGGCAGAAACCTGGTGATTGATGAGTGACGTTTTTCTTCTCCAATATCTTTGATTATTGCTCATGGTCACCATACACAGAAACATTTTTTCATCAGGTGGGTATCCTATTTAATTTTTTTTTTAAATGCTAGTTTCTAGAAAAACAGTTGGAGTGTGACACTCAGCTGCTGTCCATGGTGTCTGCCTCCTTGCCAATGGTAGGCTTACCTGGCATTCTTTTTTATTTCTCTTCACTACGTAATTCATTAAGAGATGCAATTTAGTATATATGGGAAATGAATTCATTTCCTGCATTCTCTTCATTCAGAAAGCTAAAAAGAAAAGCCCCAAATATGCCTTGCCTTTTGGAGCCATTTGTCAAATGAATACAGAAACTCTGTATGAAACTCAAATGAAATCATCTAGTGCTTCAGAGAGTTTTATGATCCTTTTTATCCAGATGAAAACCCAGCTCATGTTTGCCTGGGAGTAATGGTCCAAGAGCACTACATTGCCTTCTCCCTCCCTCTGTAGACTTTTCACCTAATGATCTATATTAGCTGAAAAGGGGAGCTCAGAACCCCAACTCCATTGGTCACAAATAAAACACAACACAATTATTTAATATTCTAATTATTACTTTACCTTTTCATGCTAGTTCCTTCACATCCACATTTATATTGTCTAGGAGATCTAGCTTAATATAGGTGCTGCTAAAGATAATTTATATCGAATATGTTGACTGGAGATATTAGATATACTTCATGTTGGTATGTAGGAAGGTTTGCACCAAACTTAAATATTAAGTCACTTTAATTAAACACTTAAATTACGTGCACCGTAACATGAATTGGTTTTTTGTTGATGGTATTTTCTAAATCATTGTACAATTTTATTATGCATGACTTTGTGCTCCTGCTTTAGTTTTTAGAAATTCTATTTGTCTTTAGCCCAGAGTTGTTTCTCCTTTCCTTCTTGAGAGAGGTCTAAACCTAAACAAAAAGGTTAAGATTACAACCTGCTATTTTGTCCCTAATACAAAGATCATCTCCTCTGTATCCTGTTTTTGTGAAAATGGCTCTAACAAATCGCCAGCATCTTACATGTGCAAACAACAACTGTCTTGAAGATGAAAACTCACTGGGAAATAAAAATAAAATTGATGGGTTACAATCTTTCTTTTTCTTCTCTTGCTTCCTGACTGATGGACCTACCAGAGGGGCAGGGAAAAAAAGTCCTTTTTCTTTCTAAATCGTTCTACTAGTGTCATATTGATTCTCTCTCAACTACACCCCGTGGTCTCAGATGATCACATATTTTCTTACGTTCCTTGTATTGATACAGCACCGTGCCTCATGGGTTGACATGCGTTGCTTGTACTGGGGCGACACTGTTCATCGTTGATATTCCTGGGGTGTACCAAGCCTCCTTGGCATGAAACAAGGGAACAGGTTGTTTCACAACAGTACTCTCATTCTTTGAAAAGTGATCATTGTTCACTCCAAGTGCTACCTTAAGTCTCTGTCAGCGTTGCTTAACATTGCTCTTGACCTCTACAATGATACTTGAGTTCGTTGGTGTCTCTGCGGATGCAGGAGGAAAAGATTCCTCAGCTGAGTATCAAGATACTCTACTGTTACACTATTTGTAAGAAAGAAAGATGTATTATAAGGCATCTGAGAGAATACAAGGTGACCTGCCCGCACACCGTTGCTTTGGCTCTCTTTCTTACCTTTGTATTCTGTCATTCCTCCTCCCTCTGTTTCAGCTAGCCGTGAGGTGGTTGGAACACAACTGCCATTACCAGTACATGGATGAGCTCCTGCAGTATATCCGCTTCGGCCTGATGGATGTGGATACTCTGCATACAGTTGCCCTGTCCCACCCCCTCGTCCAGGCAAGTGAAACTGCAACCGCTCTTGTCAATGAGGCCCTGGAATACCACCAGAGCATCTATGCACAGCCTGTTTGGCAAACTCGCAGGACCAAACCGCGGTTCCAGTCAGACACTCTGTATATCATTGGCGGGAAAAAGCGTGAGGTCTGTAAAGTCAAGGAACTTCGGTACTTCAATCCCGTTGACCAGGAGAATGCTCTCATAGCTGCCATTGCCAACTGGAGTGAGCTGGCTCCCATGCCCGTGGGAAGGAGCCACCATTGTGTGGCAGTCATGGGGGACTTTCTGTTTGTAGCGGGCGGAGAAGTTGAGCATGCTAGTGGCCGGACGTGTGCCGTGAGGACTGCCTGTCGCTATGACCCCCGTAGTAATTCCTGGGCCGAGATAGCACCCATGAAAAACTGCCGGGAGCATTTTGTGCTGGGTGCCATGGATGAATACCTCTATGCGGCTGGGGGTAGAAATGAACTGCGCCAGGTTCTGCCTACAGTTGAGCGATATTGCCCCAAGAAGAACAAATGGACTTTTGTGCAGTCCTTTGACCGATCCCTTTCATGTCATGCTGGATATGTGGCTGATGGTCTTCTTTGGATATCAGGTAGAACATGCCTCATAATGTTGGATTTATCAAAAAACACTTTCGCTGTGGTGTAAATTTAAAAGTCAAGCTTTGGTAGTGGTGGCCATGTATAATTGAACCACTGAACCAAGGATGCCATGTTAGCTAATTAACATTCATTTATTGGGCACCAGCTCTATAGAGAGCAATGTTAATTGGAAGTGATTAACCTCTCGACTAACATAACATAATAAAATTTAAAAAATAAAAAAAAATTAAAAAAAGGAAGTAATTGACCTTTCTGTGACTTTCTGGGTGATTAAAGTATAAGGTGGAAATTAATGGCCCATCACATCCTTTTTCTATACCAAACCTTCTGTTGTTTAGATTGTCAGTTTTTGATACTCATGGATTGTTTTACATACCTTGTGGTTTATCCAGGTTCTTCGCTTTTTTTTTTTTTTTAAATCATCCTGGGCTGCTTGACTAGGAGACGTTTCATCAAAGACAGGGCAGGCAAAGTAAAAACCCAGGAAATCCATTTTGATGGGTATAGCAATGGATATATATATCCAGGTAGGAGCCGTGCTATTCATGGAAGGAAGGGATTTAAGTTATTGGCTAAAATAACGTTCTTGTATTATCTGTGGATTGTAGTTACACCCGACAACCTAACTTCCTTATTCTTGCTTACTCTCCCATTCTTACTGATTATTTGGGGGTACTTATTATTTTAGTTTTCATTTTCTTCGTTTTTTTTAAAAGCCTTTTGATTATGAAAAAAGAGGCTAGTATGATGAACTCTGTGTACCCATGACCCAATTTCAGCAGTATTCCACTCATTGCCAGTCTTCTTTCATCCACACCACACACTGTTGTACACCCCTCATGGTTGCCTTTTCACGGGTACAGAAGAAGTCTCTGAGGCAGAAGTTATCAACATCACATTATCAACCTGTATTTTCTAATCCAATTCTTCAAAAGACCTAAACTGTCCTTTGGAAGGGTTGCCTATTGGGGAAGAAAGTTCCATCTTCTCTCAGTTGGAGGACACTCATTTTGTAACCCAGATGGCACTTGTTGAATTTCCATGTCAAGGACAAAGAAAAATAGGAAAATCAGATCATTTAAATACTAAGAGTAATTTTGAGATGTTTGTACTTAGAAGACACAATAACTTTTTTTTTTTAAAGTCTCTATGTCTTAATCCCTTTCATGTATTTCACCCATCCCCCTACCTACCTCCCCACTGGCAAGCACCAGTGTAGTGTGTTCTCTGTATTTATGATTCTCTTTCTGGTGTTTTTTGTTTGCTTGTTAATTTGTTTTGTTTTTTTAGGCTCCATCCGTAAGTGAAATTATATGGTATTTGTCTTTTTCTGACTTATTTTACTTAGCATAATACCCTCTAGGTCCATTTATGTTGTCACACATGGCGAGACCTCATTCTTTTTTTTATGGCTGAGTAATATTCCGTTATGGATATCTTCTTTATCTGTTCATATATCAATGGACACTTGGGCTGCTTCCATAATTTGGCTATTGGAAATAATACTGCAATAAATATAGGGGTGCATAAATCTTTTGAATTAGTGTTTTTGTATTCTGGATAAATACCCCATAGTGGAATTACCAGATCATATGGTAGTTGTATTTTTTTTTTTTAAAGATTTTATTTGTTTATTTGAGAGAGAGAGAGCACAAGCAGGAGGAGCTGCAGAAGGAGAGGGAGAAGCAGGCTTCCCACGGAGCAGGGAGCCCAATGCAGGGCTCGATTCCAGGACCCTGAGATCATGACCTGAGCTGAAGGTAGACGCTTAATCAACTGAGCCACCTAGGTGCCCCTCCTTCATCAATGTTTTATAATTTTTAGAGTACAGATCTTTCACTTTCTTGGTTAAATTTATTTGTAGGTATTTTATTCTTTTTGGCACAATTGTAAGTGGGATTGTTTTCTTAATTTCTCTTTCTGCTACTTATTAGTGTATAGAAATACAATAAATTTTCATATATTGATTTTGTATTCTGTAACTTCACTGTATTCATTTGTCAGTTTTAGTAGTTTTTTTTGGTTGAGTCTTTAGGATTTTCTGTATATAGTATGATTTCATCTGCAAACAGTGAAAATTTTACTTTTTCCTTACAGATTTGGGTGCCTTTCATTTTTTTTTTCCTGGTCTGGTTGCTGTGGCCAGGACTTCCAGTACTATGTTGAATAAAAGTAGTGAGAGTATGGACATCCATGTCTTGTTCCTAATCTTAGAGGAAAAGCTCTTGTTTTTTATCCCTTTATGTATGATGTTAGCTGTGGGTTTGTCATATATGGGCCTTTACTATGTTGAGGTATGTTCCACCTAATCCTACTTTGTTTAGCGTTTTTTATCATGAATATGATGTACTTTGTTAAATGGTTTTTCTGCATCTATTGAAATGATCGTATGGTTTTTATTCTTTCTCTTATTGATGTGATGTATCATGTTGATAAATTTGTGACTATTGAACCACTCTTGCATCCCAGGAATAAATCCCACTTGATCGTGGTGAATTATTTTTTTAATGTGTTGTTGGATTCGGTTTGCTAATCTTTTGTTGAGGATTTTTGCGTCTGTGTTTCATCAGAGATATTACCCTGTGTCTTTATCTGGTTTTGGTATCAGGGTAAGACTGGCCTCATAGAATGAATTTGGAGGCTTCCCTTCCTCTTCTATTTTTTGGAATAGTTTGAGAAGAGTAGGTATTAACTCTTCTTTAAATGTTTGGTAGAATTCACCTGTGAAGCTGTCTGGTCTGGACTTTTGTTTTTGGGAGTTTTCAGATTACTGATTTAATTTCATTGCTAGTAATCCATCTGTTCAAATATTCTGTTTCTTCCTGATTCAGTTTTGGGAAGTTATATGATTCTAAGAATTTATCCAGTTCTTCTAGGTTGTCCAATTTGTTGGCATACAATTTTTTATAATATTCTCTTATAATCCTTTGTATTTCTGTAGTGTTAGTTGTTACTTTTCCTGTTTCATTTTTGGATTTGAGTCCTCTCTCTCTTTTTTTTTTCTTTTTGATGAGTCTGGCTGAAGGTTTAATCCTTTTTTTTTAAAGATTTTATTTATTTATTTGAGAGAGAGAATGAGAGCCAGAGAGCGAGAGAGGGAAGAGGGTCAGAGGGAGAAGCAGACGCCCTGCTGAGCAGGGAGCCCGATGTGGGACTCGATCCCGGGACTCCAGGATCATGACCCGGGCCAAAGGCCGTTGCTTAACCAACTGAGCCACCCAGGTGCCCTGAGGGTTTAATCATTACAAAGAACCAGCTCCTGGTTTCATTGATCTGTTCTATTGTGGGTTTTTTTGCTCTTTTTTGTTTTGTTTTAGTTCCTGTTTCCTTTATTTCTGCTCTAGTCTGTGTTATTTCCTTGTTTCTACTGGCATTTTATTTATTTATTTATTTATTTATTTATTTATTTATTTATTTATTTATTTAATTTTTTAGTCATCTTTTTCTAGCTCCTTTAGGTATAAGGTTAGGTTGCTTATTTGAGATTTTCCTTGCTTCTTGAGGTAGCTATGTATTACTATAAATGTCCCTGGGCGCCTGAGTGGCTCAGTTGTTTAAGCGTCTGCCTTGATCCCGGGGTTCTGGGATCAAGCCCCACATCGGGCTCCCTGCTCAGCAGGAAGCCTGCTTCTCCCTCTCTCACTCCCCCTGCTTGTGTTCACTCTCTCACTGTGTCTCTCTTTGTCAAATAAAATCTTTAAAAAAAATCTTTAAAAAAAATAAATAAATGTCCCTCTTAGAACAGCTTTTGCTATATCCCAAAGATTTTGGACCATTGTGTTACAATTTTCATTTATCTCCAAGTATTTTTGGATTTCCTCTTTGATGCCTTAGGTGACCTATTCATTGTTTAGCATCATGTTATTTAACCTCTGTGTATTTGTGTTCTTTCCAGATTTTTTTCTCATGATTGATTTCTAGTTTCATAGTGTTGGGATCAGAAAAGATGCATGGTATGACTTCAGTCTTTTTGAATTTGTTGATACTTTTTTTGTGGCCTAATGTGTGATCTGTTGTAGAGGATGTTCCATGTGCAATAGAAAAGAATGTGTATTCTGCTGTTTCATGGTGGAATGTTTTGAATGTATCTGTTGGATCCATCTGGTCCAATGTGTCATTCAAAGCCACTGTTCCTTGTTGATTTTATGTTTGAATGATCTATCCATTGATGTAAGTGTGGGGCTTACTATTTTGTATTACTACAAAGTCCCCTACTATTTTGTATTACTATTGATTACTTCCCTTATGTTTGTTATTAGCTGCTTTATGTATTTAGGTGCTCCCCTGTAGGGTGCATAAATATTTACAATTGTTGTATCTTCCTATTGAATTGTTCCCTTTGTGATTATATAGTGTCCTTCTTTGTCTCTTATTACATAGTCTTTTTTTGAAAATCTTATTTTGTTTGATATAAGTATTACTACCCTGGCTTTCTTTTTTACTTCCATTTGCATGATAAATGCTTTTCCATCCCTTTACTTTCCATCTGCATGTGTCTTTAAATTTTAAATGAATCTTTTGTAGGCTGCATATTGATGGGTCTTGCTTTTTTATCCATTCTGTCACCCTGTGTCTTTTGATTAGAATGTTTAGTGCATTTACATTCAAAGTAATAATTGATAGGCATGTACTTACTGACATTTTGTGACTTGTTTTATGGTTGTGCTTATAGTTCTTCTCTATTCCTATCTTTTCTTGCTCTCTTCTCTCATGGTTTGTTGACTTTCTTTAGTGATATACTTGGATTCCTTTCTCTTTGTTTTTTTCGTAACTCTTACTGGTTTTGGATTTGTGGTTACCATTAGGTGCATATATAACATCTTATGCATACAGCAGTCTATATTAAGTTGATGGTCGCTTAAGTTTGAATGCATTTTTTTACCACCCCCTCCACATTTTAGGTATGTATATGGTGTCATACTTTACATCCTTTTATTCTGTGAATCCCTTGACTGATTTTTTAAAAAGATGTATTTATTTATTTTAGAGAGAGAGAGACAGAGAACACAAGCAGGAGGTGCAGACGGAGAGAGAATGTGAAGTAGACTCCATCTCAAGCTGAGAGCCTGGCCTGGGGCTTGATCTCAGGACCCTAAGTTTGGACCTGAGCCAAAACCAAGAGTCGGACAGTTAACTAACTGTACCACCCAGGCGCCCCATCTTGACTGATTCTTTTAAAAGATTTATTTACTGGGGCACCTGGGTGGCTCAGTTGTTAAGTGTCTGCCTTCGGCTCAGGTCATGATCTCAGGGTACTGGGATCGAGCCTGCTTCTCCCTCTCCCACTCCCCCTGCTTGTGTTCCCTCTCTCGCTGTCTCTGTCCGTCAAATAAATAAATAAAATCTTTAAAAAAAAGATTTATTTACTTACTTGAAAGAGAGAATGTGTGTGTGCAAGTGGGATGGGAGGGGCAGAGGGAGAGGGAGACAAACAGACTCCCTGCTGAGTGGGGACCCTGATAGGACCCTGAGATCATGACCTGAGCCGAAATCAAGAGTCGGAGGCTTAACTGACTGAGCCACCCAGGCGCCCCCTCCTTGACTGCTTTTTATAGATATACTTAATTTTACTGCTTTTTTGTTTCCTGCTTTTCTTACTCTTACTTATGCTCTTTCCTTTCCCCTCAAAAAGTCCTCTTTCACATTTCATGTAGGGCTGGTTTAGTAGTCATGAGTTCCTTTAACTTTTGTTTGTCTGGGAAACTCTTTATGTCTCTTTCTATTCTGAATGATAGCCTTGCTGGACACAATATTCTTGCCTTCAGGGTTTTTTCCCTTCAGCACTCTGAATATATCATGCCACTCCCTTCTGACCTGCAAAAATTGTACTGAAAAATCAGCTGATAGCCCTGTGGGGTTTCCCTTGTATGTAACCATTTTCTTTTGCTGCTTTTAAAATTCTCTGTTTATTACTACTTTTTGCCATTTTAATTACTGTGTGTCTTGGTGTGTATCTCCTTGTGTTGAATTTGTTGGGGGCTCTCTGTGGCTCCTGGATCTGGATTTCTGTTTTCTTCCCCAAATTCAGGAAGTTTTCAGCTATTATTTCTTCAAATAAATTCTCTGCCCCCTTTTCTCCCTCTTCTCCTCCTGGGATTCCTATAATATGAATGTTATTATGCTTGATGGTATCTTAGTTGCCTTAGTCTATTTTCATTTTTTATTATTTTTTTCTCTCCTGTTCAGCTTGATTGCTTTCCATTATTCCGTCCTTTAGGTCACTGATCTGTTCTGCTTCCTCTAGTGTACTATTTATTCCCTCTAGGATACATTTGATTTCAGTTATGAAGTCCTTTATCTCTGATGGGTTCTTTTTATTGTTTCCTGTCTCTTTGTTAAGGGTCTGTCTCACTGAGCTCCTCTTCTTTTTTCTCTAGTCAAGTGAGTATTTTTAGGACCATTACTTTAAATTCTCTCAGGCATATTACTTATCTCTGTTTTATGTCTTTTGCTGTGATTTTGTTCTGTTCATTCATTTTGTACATATTCTTCTGTCTCCTCATTTTGTGTAACTCTCTGTATCTGTTTCTATGTGTGAGAAAAGTCAGCTACATCTGCTGCTCTTAAAAGTAGTGGCCTTATGAAGAACAGGTCCTATAGTGCCCTGCAGTGCAATGTCCACTGTTCACCAGAACCTGGCATGTCAGGGGTGTCTTGAATGTGTGTTGTGTATACCCTGCTCTTGTGGTTCAGCTGTGTTTGCCTTTCGTCCAGTCATCTGCAATGGCTCTCTTTGCCTATTGTGGTCAGGGCTTGGTCCTTGCATTGTTAGTGAGCCAGGGTGGGGCCGCCTTTGTATTAAGTTGGATCAGACCAGGCATTTGCCAGAGATGTAGTATCACTGAACTGCAGGAGAATGTGGGGATGGGGTGTGTGGTGCCAGCAAGGTTTGTGTTGGTGAGAGGGGACTTGCAGCTGCCTCCGCCAAGGCAGGCAGGGATGGAGGAGATCGACCCAGAGAAGCATTCAGGGGCAGGTCAAGTGGTGTTAGCAAGGTTTGTGTGGTTTGCTGTGGGAGGGGATCTGGAGCTGAGGCCTGGCTGGTGGGGGTGTGTCTGCAAGACAACACAGGGTGGGTGCTTTTAGCAAGTTAGGTGCTGTGCTTGTTCCAGAAGGTGTCCAAGTATCTAGGCTGGGGTGGGGGAGGGAAATGGTGCCCACCAGCTATTTGCTTCCTGGAAAAGTCTCCCAGTGATCCCTGTCCCTCCAGCATGGACTCTGAGATTAATAAACAAATTACCCTCCTGTATGCCCCAGGTGTTTTTCAAACTGCTGCTTCTATGCTGTATTTATGTGGGACTGTTTGTTATGCTTTCTCCTTAAAGGCGGGGAATCAGTTTCCTCTCACCCTCCTAGCCCACAAGCCTGCTGATTTTTTAAAGTTCCAGGTTTAAACCCTTCTGATTGTAAGATCTTGTGAATTTTATCCCCTCTGCTTTTCAAAAACAAATGCTATAGGGATTCATCTTCCCTGTGTAGGCTTCCTGGTGTGAGAGTCTTTTCTTTCCCCTCTGTGGGCTGCTGACAGTCCTAGAGGTCCGTTTAACTTGACTGCACCTCTGCCATTCTTACCCTCTTTGATGTAGTCTCTTTACGTTTAGCTGTGGAGAGTCTGTTCTGCCATCTTTGGATCATATTTTGTGTTATTTATGCTGAGGTGGTTGTTATCTAGTTGTATCTGCAAGACAAGGTGAGCTTAGGTTCCTCCTGCTGTGCCATCTTCTTCAGAAGTCCTGATCATACAGTTTTTATTTTTTGTTTTGTTAATGTGATGTATCATGTTGATTGATTTGTGGATATTGCACTGTCATCCCAGGAATAAATCCCACTTGATTATGGTGAATGATCCCAATGTATTGTTAGATTTAGTTTGCTCATCTTTTGTTGAGGAATTTTACATCTGTGTTCATCAGAGATATTGGCCTGTAGTTTTCTTTTTTTGTAGTATTTTCATCTGGTTTTGGGTGATGCTAGCCTCACAGAATGAATTTGGAAACTTCCCTTCCTCTTCTATTTTTTGGAATAGTTTGAGAAGAATAGGTATTAACTCTTCTTTAAATGTTTGGTAGAATTCACCTGTGAAGCTGTCTGGTCCTAGACTTTTGTTTGTTGGGAGTTTTTGATAACCAATTCAATTTCGTTACTAGTAATTTGTCTGTTTGGATTTTCCATTTCTTCCTGGATTCAGTTTTGGAAGATTATATGTTTCTAGGAATTTATCAGTTTTTTTCTAGGGTGTTCAATTTGTGGACATAAAATTTTTCATAGATGGGGTGCCTGGGTGGCTCAGTTGGTTAAGCTTCCAACTCTTGGTTTTGGCTCAGGTCATGATCTCAGGGTTTTGAGATTGAGCCTTGCGTTAGGCTCCGTGGTCAGCACAGGTTCTGCTTGGGATTCTTTCCCTCTTCCTCTTCCTACCTCCTGCCACTCCCACCCACTCACGCTCTCTCTCTCTCTGTCTCAAATATATAAAATCTTAAAATTTTTCATAATTGTTCAATTCTTTGTATTTTGGTGATGTTTGTTGTTACTTCTCCATCTTCATTTCTGATTTTATTTATTTGAGTCCTCTTCTCTTCTTGATGAGTCAGTCTAAAGGTTTATCAGTTTTGTTTATCTTTTATAAAAACCATCTCTTGGTTCCACTGATCTTGTCTGTTGTTTTTTATTCTCTGTTTCAGTTACTTTCACTCTGAACTTTATTGTTTTCTTCTTTCTACTAACCTTGGGCTTTGTTTGTTCTTATTTTTCTAGTGCTTTTAGGTGTAAGGTTAAGTTGTTTATTTGAAATTTTTTATTACTTGAGGTATGCCTGTATCACTGTAAACTTCCCTCTTAGATCTGCTTTTGCTGCGTCCCAAAGATTTTCGGCCATTGTGTTTTCATTTTCATTTGTCTCCGTGTATTATTTCATTTTCTCTGATTTCTTCATTGGCCCATTTTTTGTTCATTTAATAGCATGTTGTTTAGCCTTCATGTGTTTGTGTTTTTTCCATTTTTTCTTCTAATTAATTTCTAGTTTTGTACCTTTATGGTCAGAAAAGGTACTTGATATGGTTTTAATCTTCTTACATTTATTGAGGCTTGTTTTGTTGCCTAACATGTGATCTCTCTTGGAGAATGTCCCATATGCACTTGAAAATAATTTATATTCTGCTGTTTTGGGTTGGAATGTTTTGTGTATATCTGTTAAGTCCATCTGGTCTAATGTGTCACTGAAAGACACTGTTCCCTTATTGATTTTCTGTCTGGATTATTTATCCATTGATATAAGTGGGAGAAGCAATCACCTTTAAGTAAATCTTGAGGACTTCTAAGCTTTCTTCAATAATCTTCTCTAGTTGTTTAACATCTGCTCTGACAAAATTCTCCCTTGCATTTAAATTAAATTCATTTGTATTCTGCCCATTTTTCCTTCTGCTGTCCTCAGTAACCAGGGAGATAGCCATAGTCTTGGCTTCTCAGGATAATGCCTAAATTATTGACAATTCATTGATTTTCATTAAAGAAATGTAGCTCATGTCAGGATTTAAGTGCTCCATAATTAATGAATGAAGTTAAGAATTGGATTAACAAAGAGGACAAATGAGATGGATCCAATAAATTGCTGGTCTTATATACCAAATAAACATTAGATGTGAGTGTGAACATTAGTATACACAAATATATTTAGGTAAAAACTTCATTTATCTTTTGTTTAAATATGTATTTCAATATTTAAGGAAACAACCACCAGGACTACGTCTTGTTGGCTTTGCTGAAGAAATTTCAAACTTGGGTACAAATAAGCCTTTGCTAATAGAAGGAACAGATCTGTGCTTGACTTGGGCAACAAAACAATAATGGATTAATAAAATCAATGTAATTTATATTCTCTTCCAACTTACATTCCTTCCATTGATTCTTTTAGTTTTCATTTGTGGTTAATGCATTCCCAAATTTGCTTTGCATTTCTAAATTTTATGTGAATTTCTCACAAACATTTTAAGAAATACTTCCTATTTTCTTACTATAAAACTAGCTTTTAAAAAAAATGCTGCAGTTTCCCTTACATATTCTTAAAGATATGACTACTTAACCTCTCCTTTAGTGAGGCCTTAGAAAAACACAGAAGCTTGTCCTAGACTGGCTAGATCTATCATTCTGGTATCAAGCTGATTTCTCTTTCAATACAGAGCTCTCTATGTTTCCTTTTCCATTTTATTAAATGTATCAACTTATTATAGATCTTATTGCTCTATCACTTTGTTTTTCCCCCACTGTGAAAGGAGATACATTTTCTTTGTTCTTCTTTTGCACTAATGTATGCTGCCTGTGTTAACCATACTTAATGAAAATAATCACAATTTTCTCAGGTTTGTTTCTCCCTACTGTGTACTTGAGATGAAAAACTCACTTCCCTGTGTATAGTACAATACCTTTAATTGGAAAGAAAAGGAAATCACCAGTGACATTTCTAATATCTTCAGTAGTCTGCCTCTTTCCTCAGGACCAGCTCATAATAAATCAGTTATGAATCTAACCATGGATGGGGAGGCGTACTAGATTTGCTAATGGTCCCCTTAAAAAAACAAGGCAGGTATATGTCACCCTCTCATTGATTTAGAAGTGTTACCCAGCTTTGTTGTTGCAAGTAAAAATATTTGAGGCTATTCCTTATCATTTATCAAGTAATCAAGTATTTCATTTAAATCATTCATTTAAAATTGATGAAATCAATCATTAAATTGATTTCAAATCAATTTAATTGATGGGTACTTGGGTCATTGGCATACTTCTGGTAGTTTGCAAGCTTTGCCTGAGGTGAAGGAAGTAAAGATTTTAGAATGTGGATTTTAGGAGCTTATTTCTGTTCCATAAAACACAAAGTGAATGTTTCTTTAGAGATTCAATATTTCTGGCATGTTCACTGCCTCTGCATACTCCCTCCCTTTTCTCTGTCCATTTTGGGGTCAGGACACCTTGAAACATGTCCATGGTTTTTAAAATGAGACAAGCAGAGATGAATTCAGAAAATCAGGCTGTATGGATATGCCCATTAGCATTTAATTTAAGATGTTAGAGATAGTCAAATTTTACAGGCTCCTGTAGCATTTGACACTGTGACCCAATTCACAAATGCTCCACATCATTTCTACTTGAAATTCACAATACTGAAGCAAAAAAAGCATTAAATATCCTGCAGTTGTGCTTTAAAAGGTATGCTCTTCATTGTGAGATATTGTTTGTGAACTACTAAAAAGATCCCTTTTTGTGAGTGAAAATTAATCCTGAGCTCATCTTGCAGAACAACTTACCTTTTCATTTTTGTCAAATGGTGCCAAAATAATGGGAAGCTAACCACAAAATTCGTGCTTTAAAACTATAAAAAAAGACAAATGGTACTACATTTATTCAAAAGCAGTATTTAGTGCTTTCTTGATTCTCTTGGTGAATGCTACATCCTTATTAAGTCTTTTGCTGGTTCATAGATAAATGAGATTAATTCAGCAAACACACTTCCTACCCTCTAGGAGCTGACAATCAAAGAACTTTTCAGATATTCCATTAATGAAAGAACATTTGTTAAAGCTTCTTTAACTCCCTAGAAGATATGTTTATTTTCATCTTGATTAAATTTATATGAAGCTTGCATTGCCCCATTTTAAATAACTTTAATTTATTCAAACCTACTAGAGGGACTTTGGCTTTCCCAGTATTCATTAAAATTAGAACAATGTAAAATTTCATAAACATTTTTTAAATGCCGTAGCCTTAGCTTTTCTCTACCTAGTAAATATTATTTTACTTGCATCTAAAAAATTACATACAAAACATTGGTAATTAACAGGGGGTGCAGTGGAGGCTGGCTTGTGGTATCCTGAGGTCACAGAGCATGTGAAACTTGCTCCACTTCTCACCACCCAGGAGATGCTGAGCAAGTTTCCTAACCTCCCTTAGTCTTCTTCCAGGCTAGTGTGGAGTGACAAAGAAGAGTAAGACATATGTCCTGAATTGGGACTCACAGTATGGTAGAGGGAACAAACTCTTCAACAGATGATTATAGTATCCTGTGTGAAACATGTGAGGGTCAAGTCTTTCTCAGGGACAGTAGTGCAAAGCAAGGAGCACTTCATATGGGTTTCACAAAGGTTCATAGCACCTTCATCCTAACTTGGCCTTAGGTCCACTGGCTGCTTCCCATGTACTCATTAACCCCTCCCTGTCCTCATGAGTGGGCTTCACAGTGCAATCATTTCAGTAATTCTCCTGCCCTCTAGCAAGCACTTGCTCTTGGACAAACCCCATGGTCCATTTTGTCTGTGCCTGCGCCCGGGCAGCTGAACCTTGTGGGAAGAGGCCAGTTGACAGGAGGGCTTGGTATGGGATCCACTCAGCTCCCCAACCCCTCTCTGCACCCTACGCTAGTGTCCTTCCACACCCCCCTCCACTGTAGCCTCCTCAGCCACCCTTCACTGGCTAGGACTTCCTCAAAACCGTGGCCCTCAGACTCAGAGACAGGGTCCTTTCTTGTTTTTCAGAGCAAATATCAGCGAGGAGGGGCTCACAGCAAGTCAGGTGAGATGAGATGAGGCAGTGGAGAGTGGGAGGAGACAGATGGGCAGGAGGTAGACTGGAAAGGGGCCAATGCGGAAGTTTGGGAACTATTAGCAAGGAGGGTGCGGGGGTCGGGGGGTGGGCTGGGTGGTCTGAGGAAGGAGCCTGAGAAGGTGGGATGGGCAAGGTAGGAGGAGGAGTGTTAAAGAAAATCAAAACCAAAAAGGAAAGGGCATGGTGAGAGATGTCTAATACTGCTGGGACATCAAGGTCCAGAATATTTATTTTCTCTGCCATTTTTGATCAGGAACCCCTTGGTAACTTCAGTGAAAGTAGCTATAGGGGAGTGGAAGAAAGTAGAAGTGAGAATGCAGTGGTTTAGGGTGTGAAAAAAAGGTGAGGAAGTAGAAAGTGCAGGTATAGGCTAGAAGCCTGGATACCATCTAAACTTCGCTCCCTGAATCCCAGCTTACAGACAACTTTCTGATTATTATGCTTTGCCTACCAGGAGAGGATGTGCTGTTTCTAGGTACACACATACTTCAGCCCATGTGACAGCCACATTTTTTCATTATAAATTAATAAATAGCATTTTGGCTTTAGGAAGAAAAAAGGAGAATAGGAAGGAAAGAAAAAGGTGGAAGTTTGGCTGAGAGAGGAGAGAGTAGCTGGAGGAGGAAATCAGAGTCAAAGGAGGGGACTTTTTTAAAGGATGCAAGTTCATTAAGCAAATTGGTAGATAGGGGAAAGGAGAGAGCAAAATTGAAGGTGAAGGCATTTGAGGCATTCTTTGGCTGGTAAAGGCTGAGAGCATCCTCCTAGGTACAAGGAATGGTGCTAAGGCCACGGAACACCAGAATAACAATAGGCATAGAGTCTCAAACAGGCAGGAGGGATTTGGGGAGGGGTTCAGTCTTGGGCCAGAGAAGGGGAGACCCATCAAGTGCTAAGCCTGGAGGGCAGGAGATGATGCTAGATGTGGACCTAGGTAAGCTCCCAGATGAGGGTCAGGAACCTGAGGAGGTTCCTTGTCCATGGAGTCAAGTGAGAGACAGGGTTTTCTGTTGAGGTTGTGCTATATATGTTCAGGACTAGGTAGAGGGTCTGAGGGAGGTGGCCTTGGGGAAGAAAAAAGCCTCTGAGAGAAAGCAGAGAGAACCAACATGTTTTTAAAAAATTGTGTCAGAGCTCATACTAAGGTTGGAAACAGCAAAATTGTGGTGGCCCAGGTTGTCTTGTTTGTTGCCCCTGGAGGCAGCCACCATGTGAGGAAGCCACCTGCCTGCTAGAGGTTTGGAGCTCGATAATGTGGCATGTCCACTTAAAAGTTCTTAGTGACCTGGAGTACCCCCTAAGAATGAAATCTTCTTTGTTGCTTTAGATTCTTATAACCAGCTGTCTCCAGCAGTTACTTTTTGCTCCCTTCTTTTCACTTCTGCCCCAAACTTTACTATTCCCCATCTGAAAAAGATTAAAACAAAACCACTACAGTAGTGTACTGAGAGGAAGCCAAACAGAAATGACCATTCTACAATGTTTTTAAAAGAGCCAAATGGAGCACTGGGTGTTATCCGCAAACAATGAATCATGGAACACTACATCAAATAAATAAATAAATAGGAAAAAACAAAAAAACGAAAAAGAGCCAAATGGCTAAATAAATAAAAATTAAAAATAAAAGAGCTAAATGGCTTGAAGAAAGCAATCAGATCACCTATATTCTCTAAAATAATTAACAAAGATTTCATCCTAAACGGACTTCCCTTTATTCTGAAGAAGTAGCACTTTGTTTACCCTTACATTGCTGCTCACGAGATGAGGCTTAAAGGTGTTATATGATGTTCATAGATAACACAGCTGGTATTTGACAAAGTTGGAATTTGATCTCTTCTGTCTCTGGTTTTTGAAAACCATGCTTTTCCCACAAAACCGTACAATACAATTGTTTATCGCTCCAACAAAGGGCTCAAAAACAGATGCTTACATTGTAAAAAGAATTCCAACTGGAAGTCAAAGATACACTGAAGAATAATCATACCTGGAGACTTGTTTAGATCAATGGCCATTTGATTTTTTTCTAATTGTTTAACTGACCACTTTTCTCAGGGCACAGAGTTGAGCCACATTAACGTCTTCCTTTTTGTGGAGAGAACAGCACTTGTTTAAGTGATCCATTTGTGCCTGACCAGATGGATCTAAAAAGAGGTAGAATAAGGAGGGAGCTGAATCACTTTACCTAAGAAAATGGGAAATATATCATTTTCTTTGTTCCCAAGAGGAGAGAAGTTTAAAGCTACATCATGGAAATAGGCAATGGCTGAAGAATTTGATGGCAGGAGGGAGATAAAAGATCCAATAAGAACTCAGCAAGCCAGGACTCTAGAGACAGGTAAAGGTGACCTTGAGAGCTTAACCCTGCTTGGAATGTGCAGAAATCTTTGGAGGCAGGATTTCAGGTTTCTATAGAATGAGGAATGGGAGAGAGAATTTTATTGAGATTTTAAAGGGCAGATTACATCTGCATTGTGGTGGATTTTACCTTCATTTATCATTGCACTTATTTCAAATAACACATGGTACATTCTTTACATGTTTGGCATCACAAGTTTGTATCTGTTCATTCTAGGTGGCATAAATATAATTTATAAATTTACATTTTCAAGTGCATCACCCTTTCTTTATAGGTATTCTGTAAGTTTGAGACTTTCTTTGCAGATTTTGAGTCTATTAATTACCCATCCATTTGTATGGTCTCCTCAAGTGTGACAGAAATAATATGGTTAATAGTTTTAATTTAATGCATGGATTCAGTATGTTTCTATTCAAGATACTAATTCAGAATAAGGAGTCCTGGCTTTAATTGTTTATGTAGTATTATAAACATTAAAAATATGGACAGTCTAATGTGTAAAAATAGAAATGAAAATGTTTATTTTTTATTGTGAATTTTATTTATTGTAAATATTTCCATGGTGTCCCTTTTATTAAGGATTAGTCATGAGTTTGGCCTTATTTAAAAAATGACTAATGTGGGGGCACCTGGGTGGCTCAGTCGTTAAGCATCTACCTTTGGCTCAGGTCATGATCCCAGAGTCCTGGGATTGAGCCCCGCATCAGGCTCCCTACTCAGCAGGAAGCCTGCTTCTCCCTCTCCCACTCCCCCTGCTTGTGTTCCCTCTCTTGCTGTGTCTCTCTCTGTCAAATAGGTAAATAAAATCTTTAAAAAAAAAGACTAGTGTGGACTCACACCTAATGCCAATAATTCTTTTGATAATTAGACAGTAAGTGTGAAGTTTTAGTTTTTTGAGAATTAGAGCATTCTTATGGAGAAGCTTTAAACTATTAAAGAAAAAAGCCTTCGATACCTTATAAACCAGCCAGTAATTCTAGTTATTAGAAAAAAATAAGAAATCTATTTCAGACTACAAAATTCATTCACTTATTAATTCAAAATTCTATACTTTGTTAGATTTGTTACATTTTAATATTCCATGCATGCTCATTTGTACTTTTTATGGAAATGGTAAAAAATTTCCATAGATAAACTAGTACAGTACTGTAGTAAACTTCCTCTGTGGGGGGGGGGGTCACTTCTAATGCTCTGCACTCTAGGTTTTCTAAAACCTGGAAGAGAGATGCTGTCATCTCTAGTTTGTTTATAAGGAACCTGAGCAGGGCTGTGTTAAATGCTCCCACAACGACAGAGTCGTAAAGGAGCCCGTGCGGGGTGATGCCACAGCCTGTCCTGAAGCTCGTCCCTGAGCCTAGCATACAGTTGGCCACTGCAGGCCTCCAGGAGAGCTGCTGAGAATGTGAGATGGCTTCCCACAATCCTGAATTGGCTGGCAGAGTTCCAGCCCAGAGTGTCTTCCCTGAGAGCATGGACACATTTGGTTCTTTGCATCCCGCTCCATCCTTCAAAGCATACTAGTGCTGTATTACATACACAGGTTTCTACTGAAGAGTGTAGTATAGGACTGTCTATCAACAGATGTATTGTCTGTCCTCGAAAAAAAAAAAAATAGAGCCACCAGACTTGACCTACCCTGACCAATGGATATTGAGAGCTGTTTTCCTAAACACACTATTATATAGACCTTGTCAGCATTGACCAGTGGTTGCTTTTGAGCACAATGAGTTTGGGAGTCAGTGAATTCCCATACTGGAGACAAAAGTCGTTTGTTTGGCAGTCACCTGTCATCCTTTCTCCCATATGCATTCATCCATTTGTCACTACGTTTTGTGAAGAGCGGAACAGGGAAGCTTAAGAAAAATGCTTTACTCTTGTCTGGATGATAGAAAGCATTTCTCATTGCTGGTAGCATGGTGGTAACTTTTCATTCCTTCTGGCAGTTTTTAAAGACTTATTTGACTTTGGGGGAACCTGCAGTATATCTTAAAGTCACAGTTCAAAAGTATAAGACAGTGTTGTTCATTTTCAATTTTGGCTGAAAAGTCTTAACTTCGACGGTGGCACTTAAAGTTAGGGAAAACTTGGCTTTAAAAATGGATGCTGATAGGAGATGGCATATTTAATGACAAATGTATCCATAGAAAGCTGTTAAGATGCAGATTATCCCCCCCTGGGGTGGGGGAGGGAGATCAAAACTGCCAGTCTATAAAATGTACTCGATAGAGGGAGGCATAGAATCTATCTTTGCAAGTGCTTTGATTGCAGGGGACAGTGTAGCAGCATGTGGGCATCATAACCCAGAGCAGGCAAATCAGCTTGATGACTTTCAAAGCCAGGAATACTGCTGCAGGCAAGGGCACTCCAGTCTAGGAGAAATTAAAACATATAGAGACTGTTATTAATTCCATATCTATTTTTGTATAGTCAAATCTGTATGCAAATCCTTAGCATCTCATTTCAGCAGATTAATCTAAAAGTGAAGAGTGTTATGTGAAAAGAATGTAATGATAAAGCTCTGCAAATAACACTGCTAAAGAAATGTGGGCCGCAAACGTGGATGCTTTTTTAAAATTTATTTTTTTGTACTGAGAACAAATGGTTTTTATTTATATGATCGTTTGTAAATTATTTCAAAGGGGGGAAGCAAGAGAACCAATTTCTAAGGTTTTTCCCTTGCAATCCTGACTTGTTGAAAGTTACAGCACTAGGTTTTTCAGGCACCTCCTGTGGTTTAACATTCCAGAAGTAATCAACCAAATAACTAGGATTTTTATTTTTACTTCCACCTACTAACCCAGTATCTCATTTTTAAACGTTGTCATGTGAGTGAAAATTTGTGTGTAAGGGTAAGGAATCTAATTATGGCGTGCAGATTAAGGGGTGGGGGAATCTATTACAAATGCATCTGTAGAAGAGAGTAATAATTCTGAAGAGCACAAAGATAAATTGTACGCCCTGCCTAAGAGAGAGGATGTAATAGCTATATTCTAATCCATTGGTTGTACATTTAATCTATAATGGGCAGAGTCTGATACATATAGTAGTGTAATATTTTCAAATAGTGTCATAAACAGATAGTTTACTGCAGTAGATATTAATTCTGTCCCATATTTCTAAAACAAGGAGAGAAACTGTCGAAGCTTTGAAATAATGGGTGGGAGCTTTACCCTCTGCTCCCTCTCATTTGGAGAAATGATTATAGGCGAGCTGGACGTTAATCTGGTGCTTATGGACCAGATCAAAAGCACTTGGCAATCATTTTAACCCTGAAGACTTGTGAGGTCTCAATAGATTTGATTATTCTTGTGTAGTTATGCCGAGAAAGAATGATTGGACATTCAATTTTTGATCAGATAAAAGAAAAGGAAGGTTGGGAGGAAGAAGCAAACAAACCTTTGTTTATTTGGGCATACATTTTGACTCTATATAGGCATTTCAGCCTCAGCTTGCTTCAGTGTATTTTCTTTTCCTTTGCTTTTATTTTAAAATGAGACATTCAAAAGAAATGCAGAGAAGACTTTCTTTGAGGGCAGGAAGCTCGATTCTCTCTGTTCTTTGTGGATTTACTCTGCAGATAAAGCTTTCATTGATCTTAAAAGTAGTTGCAGGCTTCAGAGAGAATATATATATATATATATAAAGCCCTCCAGTTAATAAAAGCCATAGTCAATTATATGAAAGAAATAATCTCCTTATTGGGGTTGCACGAGAGAGTAATGATTGGCCTGGACAGACTTACTTCCCTTTATGTAGCCATCAGTATTGATTGATTATTCAGCTCAGTTAAGGATTGTGCAGGAATCCTCTGGATTCTCGTTGACTTGCTTCCTGGCCACGGAGTTGATGGTGGTGACCTATTCAAAGTATTGGAAGTGTCAAAGCAAAAATTATACTGGACAAAGTTAAGCAGAGAAGGAAGACTTTGTTCAAGACTATTGCAGTAGGGGAGGGAGACCAGAAGGCAATCTGAAATCAACTACTCTGAAGAAGAAGAAGCAGGAGGGTTTTTAAACATTGAGCTTTTCTCAGCAAGAAAAGTACTGAAGGAGTTTTGGAGGAAGGTTGATCAATGTGATGTATTGAGCACATTCAGTTACCCCTGATTTTGTAAATGTTTTTCTCTGTGATTAGGCCATGTGTATTTGCTGTTTGGCACCCAACAAAGTGAGGTTTCTACTCTCTTCCATAGAAACTGGGAGATAGTGACATTATCTTCCCTGATGATTACATTTCAATGGGATGGCTCCTGGGTCTTTGAGGAAGTTATTCCTGGGTTGTAAAACTTGAAAGAAGCTTCTTAAATGATTTCTATCTCAAGGAGGCAGAGAAAGAATTTACAGATTTTCTAAAGTAAATGCTCTAAGAAAAGGGATGTCAGGGGCCTAGAGACAGAAAGAGGCCTGCCTAAAGTTGAGTCAAACTGAGAAAAATGTTAAGGTGGTATTGTAACAGTACACACTTTGTGAATTCAAAAAATTTCAACAGGAAACACTTTTAGTCTGGCTCAGTTTAGGATCTTTATTGCAAAATTGGCTACTTCTTTGTGATACTTATTAAAATGTTACTCATTTTAAATGAGCATCTAGAACTATGTATAAGGCACTATTTCTAAAGAGATTTTTCGGGGGGTTGCTCTTATATTCTTGTTATCTTATTACCTAACATTTAATATCTCCTAGTGTTTTCTGTAATGCTGTTTTATATGTTTTTTAGTTCTCCCATTTGATGGTAAAAATTAAAGTAGAATCAGTAATTTCTGGGTTTTACAGGCCTAGTCTATACCACGAACGTGAAAATAAGTATGAGGACAGACAGGAAGACTTTGTTAGAAATGTGATGATTTTTTAGTGGTTCTTGATTAAGCAATCTTTGGATCTAAGCAGCTGTCAGGAGGCTTTAGAAAAGTTGATAACAACATCGACTGCATGCAGTGCCATCCAACATGGTCACCCTCAGTCACATGTGGCTTATTGGGCACTTGAAATGTGGCTCATCTGGATTGAGATGTGCTGTATCAAATATACACTGGATTTTGAAAACCATATGAAAAAAGGAATATAAAATACCTCCATAATTTTCATATTAATTTTACATTGAAATGATAATATTTGGGCTATGTTGAGTTAAATAAAATCTACATTAAGTTTACCTTCACTGTTTCTTTTTAGTTTTTAATGTGGCTACTGGAAAACTTAAAATTGCATATGTGACTCACATTGGGGGCTCTCGTTATATTCTTTTGGACGGCTCTGGCTCTAGGTTTCTTTTGATAAATCATGTCTTTTCTTAGAAATGGTCCTCCCAAGAGATATCAAGATATCACTGTGTTGGCGTGCAGAAGGTTAGAGCTGTAAAATTGCCAGGTTAGCTAAGGACAAGAATTTTCCATATAATTCTGTCCCGGGCATGAATTGCGTGGAGATTTGTCTATGTGTGCGGTGTTCATTCCCACTTCCTGCCATACATCGCCCCTCATTCTGGCCATGCAGAGCAGCTTGCCAGAACTGGGGCCTCTTGGTAATTTCGGCACACTTGTTGCTTGCTCTCAACTGGATTGCTTCTGAAATGTTTCTTGAAAATGAAACTGCTTCAACAATAAGCTTCTTAATTATGTCATGGGTTCACCACGAGGGTATACAAACAGATCCTCAGCAGTAGCTAATTTTCCTTTAATTGTATCTCATTCTTATGTTGGAATATCCTATTTCGTATTCATGAAAGCGCTAACACATGTTAATCCATTACAGGTGGAGTAACTAACACAGCACAATATCAGAACAGACTAATGGTATATGAACCTAACCAGGTAAGAATCATATAAGAAAAACTCATTACCTTAATTAAAATGAATTTTAAAAGATTTCCACAGTAATTAGTAGTTGAAATGCCAAGTCTGTACACACACACATGCATCTTGTAGAGAGAAAAGGAAGCATCTGGATAAACTGCCTTTTTTTTTTTTCTTTTATCCTCTCACAATATTGCAGCTCCTTTAGTTTTATACGATACAGGATGCTTAACTCTTTCAGAGTTTTGCATAATGTAGAAAAAAGGGGAGATACTTGATGGGTTAAATGCCCTTTATTTCCATTATCTCAAATGGCTATTCATATTCAGAGGCATCCAAAGAAAGGATTTTGATTGACCTGTTGTATGTCCTTTTAGAAGGCGCCTCATTCCAAGAGGGGAACATGCTTATTGTTTCATTACTCCCAAATAAAATAATAACTTCTATTTAACTCAGCGTAGCCAAAAGGTCTGAGAGCAGGGTCAAGGACAAGTCTGAAATAGAAGTATCTGAAAAGTAGAAGGATGTTTTTCATCTAACAGCTGGTGCATGAACTGGAAGCATTTTGATGGTGTCTGTCCCTTCTTCTGCCCACTTGCCATCCACACTCGATGAGGTTTTGGTCCCCAAAGGAACAATTTTTATTCTCTTTTCCTTCTACCAAAATGTCTGTGGCCTTGGCACATGTGTTCAGGATTTCACCATTTCTATGATTTGGGTAATGTAAATATTTTTCATGATTATGACAATATCCCAAAATGATTTGATCTGGGGATTTAATATTCATCAGCTGGAGATAATGGAACATGAAACAACAGGTTGGCTTTGGCAGCCTGGGTTAGGATCGGCCACGAAATGTGTGTCCTGAATGACCTCAGTCGATTTGGTGTCTTTTTATTTCAACATTATTTGATTCTGAATTTAACAAAGGTGTTTCTCTCTTTGCAAGTGTGTTTCCTGATGTCTTTAGAAGCTGTACATTTCAGAGACCACATGTCCATGGGCCAGATGTCTCAAGAGGGATCATTAATTGCAGTTGCTTGAGTTCGGTGCACACGTGGTTAAAGAGGAAGAAGGTGTTAACATTTCTCAAATGAGTTCTGTTTCATGTTTGTACACACATGCTCTTTTTAAAAATTCTGCTGGCATATTGTTTACGGTTGGTACTGGCAAACATCACATCTGCTTGCATCTTGCTCAGAATCTCAATAACTCTATCATTCAGCCCTGGTGCTTATTTTTCTTCTAGGCCTTTGCGGAGAGTCGATAATGCCTGCCATCTGCCACAGAGCACATCGCTACCTGCCAACAGGCAGGCTGGGGTGACCTCTGCTTCCCCACCACTGATTAGTATTCACACGCTAGCTTATTAGGAATGACCCCACTAGGCCTCTCTGTTTCTTTGCCTTTGCAGTGGTTGGCGGCTCACCTGGCAGGCACGGCAGTGAAGGAAGCTAAAGATATAATCAGGGGATGCAGGCAGGCTTTACAAACCAGATGGCATCCACAGTCCTGTGGCGGGGGACCGGACTGCTAATGCAAACGTTGATTCCTGATACCGGAATGGGTTGCCTCATAGAAAGCACCTAAGGAAGGCATCATCAGAGTTTTGAGTTAAATCCACTCATGTGAAATGTATTGATGATATTTCTTCACAGAATATCTGAAAGAAAGGTTTGGCTATCTTATTAAAAGAAGACATTTGATTGGAAAGAGTCTTATGACACAAAGGGGGAGCAGATAAATGCAAGCCTTTCAAACTGTACAAACCACTCTTTTTTTTAAGTCTGTCTTTAAAAAAGAAATTATACACAAACAATGAATCATGGAACACTACATCAAAAACTAATGATGTATGGTGATTAACATAACATAATAAAAAATAAGAAATTAGAAATGAGCTAGTAGATAGGCCTTTAGTGAATTGACCAATATTTATATAAACTTTCTTTTTCTTTTGTTTATTCCTTTACAGCTTTGTGAACTGGTGAAATTCTATGTATTAAAGACATCATATAATCTTTCTATCAAAATCCAAATTTTTCTTGGCAAAAGGAATCTGGGTTCTTCCTGTAGGTTAGTGTTTATGTGCAAAGGAAATGGTTAGGTTTATTTACCTGTCCATTGCTCAGTTAAGATTTAAAATTAAGGTCATATTTGATATTCATCTAATTTTGCCTTTTACATTAGATTTTTGAAAGGAGCCATATTGAAGAGGAGTTGAGCATGTCTTTTTCATTACTGAGAGTGACCTAGAACCAAATAGTCGAGGTTTCACCATTCCTGAAGTTGTATAAAATTTGGCCTTCTATCAAAACAAATGTATGCCTAGAAATAACTTTTCCCAGTTTGGTAGACGATATGATTATAAATATGTTAAAAGGGGCTAATACAAAGGCAGCAATGGGACTTTGTTGTGAAACCAGATCTTTGCTCTTCCATTGATCTTGGGAGGTTAAGTTTGGAAAGAATGGCTGAGTCACCCTAGCCCTAGTTTATGTAGAGGCCTTGGGTAAGCCAGTGATTACTATCAGAATAATTTTTGAAAGTGTACATTTATTGGACATTATGTGGCACTCTTCTAGATGTTTTGTACTAACTAATTTAATCTTCACAACAAGCTTGTCAGGTACAGTATGACTCTCCCCACTTTACAGGTGAGGAAATAGGCGCAGAGAGGTTAAGTACATTGCTCAAGGTCACAAAGAGGCTATAAACTCAGGCATTCTGGATCCAGAGCCTGTTTTCTTAAATCATTATACCTAGCCATGTGCTTTCACTCTTAAGCAATTTACATGAGTAAGTTCTCTCAACTGGGGGAGAGAACCATCATGAAAATTTCTATATTCTCATGTGCTCCCCTTATAAAATGCAAATGCCCTATAAAATGCAACCCAAACAAGAGGAAATGGCTTTGTACATTGCAAAATAAAGTTTTGGCATACGTGGTTCTTATCTACTTGTTCTCAGGTAGGAAGCGCATACCTTTCAGAGTATGTAAGCAGCACTCCAGTGGAATGTGATAGATAAAGCAGTCCCAGCTACTAATGGGGCACTGCTGTTTTCTGCTGTGGAGTCTCTTATTAACAGAATCCACCTGAATTTCTTTTTTTTTTTCCAGAATAAATGGATAAGCCGCAGTCCCATGCTGCAGAGAAGGGTCTACCATTCCATGGCTGCTGTTCAAAGAAAGCTTTATGTTCTTGGAGGGAACGACTTGGACTACAATAACGACCGGATCCTTGTGCGCCATATAGATTCTTATAACATAGACACAGACCAGTGGACGCGTTGTAATTTCAGCCTGTTGACTGGCAAGTACCTTTGACTAAGTAAATCAGGAAAAGCAGAGATTCAAGAAATTGCCACACTTGTTTTCTTATACCTCTTCAGTGCATCCCTAAATATCAAGTGCATCATGGCAGAACAACTTGTGTTTATTAACCAGAAAGGTACACATTATTTATCTCACAAAACATGACTCAGTCAAGTGGCTGAGCTAGTTTCTCAGGGCCTCTGTTACCTTCATGCGTCTTGGCTGAGAGAGGTATGTCAAATCCTTTCTTGTCAATAAATATTCACATAGGAACTGTGAGGCAATTAAGAACTGGAGAATTAACGCTTTACAGAAGCAATTTATTTTTTTTCTTTTTGCTTTTAGTCTTATTTATTTTGAGGTCAGCAGTCTGGTCTTCATTATTTGTTACTGTCAGGTACAGTTTCTGGCTGTAGTCTCCCAACAGCTAAATCTTGGAGTTCTGTGCACAGGGGTTTGGTGGTGTTTCTAGCCACATAGGGGTTCAAGCATTACCCAGGGCAACACTAGGTATGGACCCTCCTCATCCCAAAAGATAATAAAAGGAAAGCAGTGAACTTACCACTAACGTTTCTTTACAGACTTGAAACCTTTCTCTCCCTTGTCAGCTTGCATTATAAACATGCACAGGCGATCAGGTCCCTTCCAGGCTGCTCTACTAAATAAGAAAATCACAAACTCAAAATGGTGGGTTGGACTAGCCCCTGAAGACCTCTTAATATGCTGAGGGGGCACTCCACCGCTCACAGCTACTGCTGGGGAGGCAACAGCAAGTGCGGAACCAGTGTGAGGGGGTTAGATGCCTTGTGTGGAGCTCCTGTTTTTGTGAACATGATCTTTGAGGCCCACCTACAAGTACTTAACCCTCTCCGAGTTGCTGTAGTGGCACCTTAGCCCCTTGGTCCCTGGATCTGTGATTCTGGCCACTGTAGGATCCAACTTATTTATTACCACAGTCAATCCGGTGTCAGCCCATCAATAAAGAGAGACTCTCTCACTCTCTGATGGCCTCCAGGGAAGATTAGGTGGTAGTGAGTTATTCTGTCTTCTTTTTTTAAAATGGGAGAGGAAGCTTTCATCATTTTGGCGTGTCAGTATCTGGTCCCAGATCGGGAACTTTAATATAGTCCTAAAACTGTTGTGTATGTCAAGAAAGAGAGGGTAGTAACTTTATCAGTCTTTTCTGTCATTTGTCTTCATTTGGGGGACACTCGGGGCATGGCTCTGTTTTATTGGCTTCTTGGGGCTGCAGCTGTTACCTTACAAATGTAAGCACTTGCTTTAAAAGCATTTATAAAGGTGTTTTGCATTTTGAAAATACATCTTGTTTCCACTGCTGTAATACGACGTAGTAATAGAACTTATTTTGTTATTGCTTATTATTGCTGTATTTAATGCCGTATTTACCCACTTGGCTGGCGAATAAGTGTTTTGGCTTGGTTCTGACCTGACAGATTCATTCTCTGTGAAAGAGTGGTTAATTCTTCCCTCTGAGTACTGGGAGGCGGTGATTAGTTGCTGCAAAAATCCTGTGGAGCATACAAGAGTGCCACAGGGGGGAAATTGTATCGCTCAGTGGCAAAAAGGGTTAATTAAGACATGCAAGGAAATGGATTTATTTTTTCTTTCTATTCAATTCTCTTTACTTTAGGCCAAAATGAATCTGGAGTTGCTGTCCATAATGAGAGAATATATTTAGTTGGTGGATATTCGATTTGGACAAATGAGCCTCTGGCTTGTATCCAGGTGAGTGGTTGAAGTTCCTTTGAAGTTTGTTTGGCTCAGTGAGGTTACTTTTTGCAGTGCTGCTACTGAAGGAGGAGATACGTACACGTAGAAAGAGGTTTGAGCTAACTTTGTGCATCTAGTTTTGCCACTAAACTTCATCCTGCTTCCTAAAAATGATGCCTAAGAAATGATGGAGCCCTAGTGAAAATAAAGATGGGGGTGAGCTTTCAAAATATGTATAATAATATCCTGGAAATGGGTAAGTGGGATAGTACTATCATGCTCCCAAAACTTTACAAATGCCTCCTTTCCACTCAAATGCTTTATTTTCTGTATCGCAATTTGTTCATTCCAATAAATCCCACCTACAAAGGTGTTCTTCCTTCCTGGCAGAAGTTGTGAGCAGTAGTGGTTGATGATTAGTCTGATGGAGAGAGCCTCTGCCCCCAAACAACAGGTCTGGCCCATCAGCCAGTGAACAGCCCAGGTGAGGCAAGTTGCCAGCTGAGCTTTTTAGAACAGTAATAGCTTTTGTTGATATACATATTCAAGGTCGTCTTATTTTATCTTTTACAATTGTTACCATAGTTGTTTCTCTGTTTTACATGCTCTCTGATAATGTATTGGCATGTATTAGGCCTGATTTATCTCTTGATCTTCAGAAAAATATATCCTTAAAATTATTCTTATTATCTAACCTCACCTTTGGGGGAAGATTCTTTAACCACTGCATAGTCCCAGGACTATTCAAGATTTTAATTTTTTCTTCAGTCACGTCTCATAAGGTATATATATTTTTCTCAAGAAACTCCTCCACGTTGTCTCAGTTTTCAAAATGGTTAGCATATAGTTTTGTTACCACTTAGTTATATCCCCCATTACATTCATAATATTGATTTTTTTTTCTCTCTTTCTCTTCTTCTCTTGGTTTGTCTTGCCAGAGGTTTGTCTGGGTATATTACATCCTTCTCTTAAGTAGATCTAAATATGCAAGCATAGCATAAGTATGATCAACATAATGAACAAGCTGGTCCTAATGGATGTGAGTTCTGGATTCAATGGTTAGGATAGAGTTTTTTTTTTTCCATTTATTGAGATATTATTAACATTTAATTGTATTAGTTCAAGGTATACAAAAAATGTTATATATGTATATATTGATAAATGATCACCAAAATAAGTTTAGTTGACATCCATACCCCGCATAGTTACAAAAGTTTTTTCTGTTTATGATGAGAACTTTTAAAATCTATTCTCCTAGCAACTTCCAAATATTTACTACAGTATTGGTAATTGTAGTCACCGTGGTGTACATTACATCCCCAGGATTTATTTATAAGTGTAAGTTTGTATCTTCTTTTTTATTGAATTATATATGACATACACGGTTACGGTAGCTTCAGGTGTCTAGCATAGTGATTCAACAAGTCTATACATTGTGCTGTGCTCACCACAAGTGCTGACTACCATGTGTCATCATACACACAATGTTATTACAGTATCATTGACAGTACGCCCTATGCTGTGCCTTTTATTCCCGTGACTTATCCATTCCATAACTGGAAGACTGTATGTTCCACTTCCCTTTACCCATTTTGCCCATTCCACACATCCACCTCTCCCCTGGAAACCACCAATTTGTTCTTTGTATTTATAGGTCTCTTTCTGCTTTGTATATTTGCTTTGGTTTTTTTTTTTTTAAGATTCCACATATAAGTGAAATTATATGGTATATGTCTTTGACTTATTTCATTTAGCATAATATTTTCTAGGTCCATCCATGTTGTCACAAATGGTAAGATCTCATTTTTTATGGCTACTATTCCATTATATATATATATATATATATATATATATATAAAATTTTCTTTATCCATTTGTCAATGGGCATTTAGTTTGCTTCCATATCTTGGCTAGTATTGTAAATAATGCTGCAGTAAACATCATAGGGGTATCTTTTTGAATTAGCATTTTTGTATTCTTTGGGTAAATACCCAGTAGTAGAATTTTTGGGTCATATGGTATTTCTGTTTTTAATTTTTTTGTGGAACCTCCATACTGTTTCCACAGTGTTCACACCAACTTAACATTCCCTACCATCAGTGCATAAGGATTCCCTTTTCTCCACATCCTTATCAACAGTCATTATTTCTTGTCTTTTTGTTGCTAGCGATTCTCGGTGTGAGGTGATAGCTCATTGTGGTTCTGACATTTCTCTGATGATTAGTGATGTTGAGCGTCTTTTCATGTGTTTGGTTGGCCATCTGTATGTCTTTGTTGGAAAAATGTCTTTCAGGTTCTTTGGCCATTCATTTTTTAGTCAAATTTTTGGGGGTTTTTTGGTGTTGAGTTGTGTAAGTTCTTTACATATTTTGCCTATTAAGTCCTTATCAGATATATCATTTGCAAATATCTTTTCCCATTTACTGGGTTGCCTTTCCATTTTGTTGATGGTTTTCTTCACTGTGCAAAAGCTTTTTACTTTGGTGTAGTCTCAATAGTTTATTTTTGCTTTTGTTTCCCTTGCCTGAGAAAACATATCTAAAAAATTGTTGCTAAGGCCAATGTCTAAAGAGATTACTGCCTATGTTTTCTTTTAGGAGTTTTATGGTTCCAAGTCACATGTTTGGGTCTTTAGTGCATTTTTTTTTTTTTTTTGAGTCCCTCTTATTTTTTTTTAAATTTTTTTATTATGTTAATCACCATACATTACATCATTAGTTTTTGATGTAGCTTTCCATGATTCATTGTTTGTGTGTAACACCCAGTGCTCCATGCAGTATGTGCCCTCTTTAATACCCATCACCAGACTAACCCATCCTCCCACCCCCCTCCCCTCTAGAACCCTCAGTTTGTTTTTCAGAGTCCATGGTCTCTCATGGTTATCTCTCCCTCTGATTTTCTGCCCTTCATTCTTCCCCTCCTGCTATCATCTTGTTTTTTTTTTTTTTTAACATATATTGTATTATTTGTTTCAGAGGTACAGATCTGTGATTCAGCAGTCTTGCACAATTCACAGCGCTCACCATAGCACATACCCTCCCCAATGTCTATCACCCAGCCACCCCGTCCCTCCCATTAGTGCATTTTGATTTTACTTTTTGTGTGTGAGTTAAGAAAGTGGTCCAGTTTCATTCTTTTGCATGTAGCTGTCCAGTTTTCCCAACACCATTTATTGAAGAGACTGTCTTTTCTCCATTGTGTGTTCTTGCCTCCTTTGTTGTAGATTGATCTTGTGAGTATGGGTTTATTTCTGGATTCTCTGTCCTGTTGCATTGATCTATATGTCTATTTCTGTGCCACTGCATACTGTTTTGACTACTGTAGCTTTATAGTATATCTTGAATTTAGTATTGTGATACCTCCAGTTTTGTTCTTTCATAAAATTGCTTTTGCTATTAAAGGTCTTCTGTGGTTCCATACAAATTTTAGTATTTTTGCCCTAGTTCTGTGAAAAATACTGTTGGTTTTTTTGATAGGACTGCATTGAATTTGTAGATTGCTTTGGGTAGTATGGACATTTAAGTGATCTTAATTCTTCCAGTCCATTAACATGGTATATCTTTCCATTTGTTTATGTTACCTTCAATCTTCTTCATTAATGTTTTATAGTTTTCAGAGTACAGGTCTTGCACCTTTCTGGTTAAGTTTATTTCTAGGTATTTTATTCCATTTTATGTAATTGTAAATGGAATTTGCTTAATTTCGGTTCTGCTACTTTGTTATCAGTATATAGAAATGCAAAAAATTTTTGTATATTAATTTTGTATTCTGCAATCCTACTGAATTCATTTATCAGTTTTAGTAGTTTTTTGGTAGTCTTTAGGCTCTATGTATATCATGTCATCTGAAAATAGTGACAGTTTAAATTCTTCCTTACCAACTTGGATGCCTTTTATTTCTTTTTCTTTCCTAATTGCTGTGTCTAGGACTTCCATTATTATGTTGAATAGAAAGTGACAAGAGTAGACATCCTTGTTTGATTCTGATCAAGAGGAAAAGCTCTTGGTTTTTCCCCATTGAGTATGATGTTAACTGTGGGATTGTAATATATGGCCTTTAATCTGTTGAAGTATGGTCTCTCTCAGTTCACTTTGTTGAGAGTTTTTATCATGAAGGGATGTTGAATTTTGTCAAATGCTTGTTCTGCATCTATTGAGATGATCATATGATTTTTATCCTTCATTTTGTTAATGTGGTGTATCATGCTGATTGATTTGCAAATATTGAATCATTCATGCATCCCCAGAATAAATCTCTCTTGATTATGATAAATCTTTATTATATTGTTGAATTTGGTTTCCTAATCTTTTGGTGAGAATTTTTTAAAGATTTGTTTATTTTAGAGAGAGAGAGAAGAAAAGAGAAAGAGAGGGCATGAGTGGGCAGAGGGAGAGAGAGAATCTCCAGCAGACTCCCCATTGAATATAGAGCCCGAGACAGGGCTCAGTCCCATGATCCTGAGATCATGACCTGAGCCAAAACCAAGAGCTGGGTGCTCAACCGATTGAGCCACCCAGGCACCCATCTTTTGTTGAGAAATTTTGCAACTGTGTTCATCATGGATATTGGCCTGTAGTTTTCTTTATTTGTAGTGTCTTTATCTGGTTTTGGTATCACAATAGTGCTGGCTTTCTAGAATATATTTGGGAGTTTTCCTTCCTCTTTTTTTTAGAATAGTTTTAGGAGATTAGTGATTAACTCTTCTTTAAATGTTTGGTAGAATTCACTTGTGAACTCATCTCCTCTTGGGCTTTTGGTTTTTGGGAGTTTTGTCATTACTGATTTGATTTCATTACTAGTAATTGGTCTGTTCATGTTTTCTATTTCTTCCTGATTCAGTTTTGTAAAATTGTATGTTACTAGGAATTTTCTGTTTCTTCTAGGTTGTCCAATTTGTTGGCAAATAATTTTTATAGTAGTTTCTTATAATTTGTATTTCTGTCAGTTGTAACTTTTTTATTTTTGAATTCTATTTTTTTCTTGATGAGTCTGGCTAAAGGTCTGTTGATTTTTATCTTCTCGAGAACTACCTCTTCATTTCATTGATCTTTTCTAATTTTTTTGTCTCTCTTTCATTTATTTCTGCTCTGACCTATTATTCTCTTCCTTCTAATAACATTGGGTTTTGTTTGCTCTTTTTCTATTTTGGGTGTAAGGTTATCATAGATTTTTCTTATTCTTGAGGTTCTCTGTATCACTATAAATTTCCCTCCTAGAACTGTTTTATCTGTGTCTAAAAAATTTTTGTTGTGTTTTTATTTTCCTTTCTCTCCATGTATTTTCTCATTTCCTCTTTGATTTCTTCATTGACCCATAGTTTGTATAGTAGCGTGTTGTTTAGCCTCTATGTATTTGTGCTTTCTCTTGTAATTGATTTTTAATACTGTTGTGATCAGAAAAGATGCTTGATATGCTTTCAGTCTTCTTAAAAATACTGAGACTTTTGTGGCCTAACATGTGATCTGTCCTAGAGAATGTTCCATGAGCACTTGAAAAAAATCTGCATTCTGTTGGTTTTGGAAGGAATTTTTTTTTGTATATCTGGTCTAACGTATCATTCAAAGACACTATTTCCTTATTGAATTTCTGCCTGGATGGTCTATGCATTGCTGTAAGTGGGAAGTTTAAAGTCCCCTACTATTATTTTATGACTGTCAATTTCTCCCTTTATGTCTGTTAATATTTATTTTATGCATTTAGGTGCTCCAATATTGGGTTCATAGGTAATTACAATTGTTATGTCTGCTTGTTTGATTCCCTTTATCATTATGTAATTCTCTTACTTGTCTCATTACAGTCTTTGTTTTAAATTCAGCTTTGTCTGATATAACTATTACTTTCTGGTCTTTTTTTTTTTTTTTTTTTTTTTGCTTCTGTTTGTATGGAATATCTTTTTCCATCCCTTCACTTTCAGGCTGTATATGTCTTAGGTTTGAAGTGGGTTTCTTGTTGGTGATGCATAGGTGGGTCTTTTTTTTTTTTTTTTAAATCTGTCACTCTGTGTCCTTTGAAGCATACAGACCACTTATATTTAAAGTAATAATCGATAGATATGCAGTTTGCCATTTTATTAATTCTTTTCTGGTTGTTTTTGTAATTCCTCTGTTACTTTATTTCTTGCTCTCTGTCCTTGTGATTGATGACTTTCTTTAGTGTAATGCTTGGCTTTCTTTTTATTTTTTGTATATCATAGGTTTTTGGTTTTGTTTACTATGAGGTTCATGTACAACATCTTAAGTAAATAGCAGTTTATATTAAGTTGATAGTCACATAAGTTCAAACATATCCTACAAGAACTTTAATTTTACTCCCCTTTCCACATTTTATGTATGTAATCATATTTTACATCTTTTCATTTTGTGAGTCCCCTTAACTATTTTTTAAGATATTGTTGATTTTACTAATTTTGTATTTTAACCTTCATATTAGCTTTATTAATGATTGCTCTACTGCCTTTACTGTATACTCATTACATTTTTTTCTTTCATAGTTTTATTCTGATTATGGCCTCTTCCACTTAAGTCCTTTTGACATTTCTTGTAAGACTGGTTTGGTGGTGATGAAGTCTTAACTTTTGTTTGTCTGGGAAACTCTTTATCTCATCTCAGTTTTGAATGATATACTTGCCAGGTGGAGTATTCTCAGTTGTAGATTTTTTCTTTTCAGTACTTTGACTATATCATGCCACTCTCCTACTGCTTACAAAGATTCTGCTGAAAAATCAGCTGATAGCCTTCTGGGGGTTTCCTTGTACATAAATAGTTGCTTCTCCCTACCTGTTTTGAAAATTTGCTCTTTATTTTTAATCTTTGACATTTTAAATATTATGTGTCCAGGTGCTGACTTCCTTGGGTTCATCTTGTTTGAAACTTTTTGTGTTGCCTGGGCTTGGATATCTGTTTCCTTCTCCAGGTTAGGGAAGTATTTAGCTATTGTGTCTTTTTAAAAAAGATTCCTGCCCCCTTTCTTTCTCTTCTTCTTTGGGATCCCTATAAGGCAAATGTTTGTTCACTTGATTGTTGTCTCCGAGATCTCTTAACTATCCTCACTTTTCAAAATTCTTTTTTTCTTTCTGCTGCTCATCTTGAGTGCTTCCCACTAACCTGTCTGTCAGAATGCTGACCAATTCTGCATCTGCTAATCTACTGTTGATTTCCTTTAGTATATATTTCATTTCAGTTGTTCTTCAACTCTGGTTCTTTTTTATATTTTCTCTTTATTGAAGTTCTCACTGAGTTTATCCACTCTTCTCTCCAGTCCAGGCAGCATCTTTATGACATTATTTTGAACTCTTTATCAGGTAAATTGGTTATCTCTATTCTATTTAGTTCTTTTTCGGAGGTTTTGTCTTGTTCTTTTATTTGGAGCATATGCTTCTGCCTCCTCATTTTGATTGACTTTCTATATTTGTTTTTATGAATTAGGCAGAATAGTTACTTCTAAACTTGAAGGAATGGTCTTGTGTATGCTTGTGCCCTGTTTAGACTGTGTGTGCCCGGTGACTTTAGCTAGCTGGATGGAGCTGCAGCTGGTGTGGTCTGGGGGTTTCAGGACCCTCTATGCTGGGGTTGCTTTGTTGGGATGGCCTGAGCTGAAGTGGGCCTGGGTTAGGGCATTCCTGGACTCTCTGCAGATAGAGACATGGCTCAAGCTGAAGTGTGTTCATGCTGGGGGGTCCAAGTGCTCTCCTCACAGAGAATGTTTTGGCAGTATAGCTGAAGCTGAAGGAGGTGAAAGGGTGTCCCAGAGTGCTCCACGAGGGTACCCTGCTGGGGTTGCTGGAGCCAAGGCAGTTGCAGTGGGTGACCTGGAGCAGCTGGAGCCTAGGTGAGGCATGGGGGTATCCTGGCAAGTCATCTGGAGTTGAAGTAGTTTGGGCCTAGTGTTCTGCAGTGATGTGCACCTGTATCACCTTGGCGAGATGACTAGAGCTCTAACAAGTGCTTACTAAGGATGTCTTAGTATGTGCTGCACTAGGGCTGCCTTGGTCAGACAGCTGGGGCTGGTGTGGGCTAGGGGTGCAGGTCTCACTGAGGCACTATGCCAGCTAGGGGGCCCAGACACTGCTTCTGACCACTCTATCAGATGAGATCATACAGTATTTATCTATTTCTGATTTATTTCACTTACCATAATGCTGTCAAAGTCCCAGATTACCTTTTTTTTTTATGGCCGTATATTATTCCATTGTATGTGTATGTGCACACATGTGTGTACAATCACATTTTCTTTATCCATTCATTCATTGATAGACACTTAGGTTGTTTCTATACCTTGGTTGTTATAGATAATGCTGTAGTGAACATGGGGACGCAGATATCTTTTCAAGACAATGATTTCATTTCCTTTAGATATATACCCAGATGTGGAATTCTGGATCATATGGTAGTTTTATTTTTAGTTTTTTGAGGAAAACTTCACACTGTTTTCTATAGTGGCTGTACCAATTTATATTTCTCCCAACAGTGTACTAGGGTTTCCTTTTCTCCATATCCTCACTAACACTTATTTTTTGTCTTTTGGATGACAGATATTCTAACAGGTATGAGGCAATATCTCTCTGTGGCTTTGATTACTGTTTCCCTGATGATCAGTGATGTTGAGCACCTATTCACATGCCTTTTGGTCATTTTTATGTCTCTGGAAAAAAGTCTATTCAGAACCTCTGCTCCTTTTTTAAGCAGACTTTTTCCCCCTGTGAGTTGTAGGAGTTCTTTATAGTGTTTTGGATATTAATGTCTTATCAGATATATGATATTCAAATATATTCTCCCACTTGGTAGTTTGTCTTTTCATTTTGATGATAGTTTCCTTTGGTGTGTAGAAAATTTTTAGTTTCATGTAGTCCTACTTATTTATTTTTGCTTTTATTGCCTTTGCTTTTGGTGCTTAATCCAAAAAATCATTGCCAAGACCAATGACAAGGAGTTTACCCCTGTTTTCTTCTAGGACTTTTATGGTTTCGTGTCTTATGTTCAGTATTTCATCCATTTTGAGTTGATTTTCTGTGTATGGTAGAAGATAAGGGTCTAGTTTCATCATTTTGTATGTGGCTGTCCAGTTTTTCCAACACTTCTTATTGAACAGACTATTCTTTCTCTCATTTGTTTTTTCTGGGCTCCGTTGTCATAAATTAATTGACCATATATGTGTGGCTGTACTTCTGGGCTCTCTGTTCTGTTCCACCGATCTCTGTGTCTGTTTCTGTACGTAATACCATGCTTTTTTTATTTGCTATAACTTTGTAATATATTTGAAATCAGAAAGTGTGAGGACTCAAGCTTAGTTCTTGAGAAAGATTGCTTTGAATATTTGGGATCTTTTGTGGTTCCATACAAATTGGAGTTATTTTTTCCTTTTTCTGTGAAAAATGCCATTGGAATTATGATAGGGATTGCATTGCTTTCAGTAGTATGGACATTTTAATAATAGTAATTTTCCCAATCAATGAGCACAGAATATCTTTCTATTTATTTGTGTCTTCTTCAATTCTTTCACCAATGTCTGATAGTTTCCAGTGTACAGATCTTTCTCCTCCTTGGTTCAATTTATTCCTAGGCATTTTATTCTTTTTGCTATAATGATAAATGGGATTGCTTTCTTAATTTCTCTTTCTGACAGTTTGCTGTTAGTGTATAGAAATGCAACTGATTTTTGTATGTTTATTTTGTGTCTTATATTTTTACTGAATTTATTAGCTCTAACATTGGTGGGGTCAGAGTTTTCTACATATAATATCATGTCATCTGCAAATGAAGACAGTTTTATGTCTTCTTTCTGATTTGGATGTCTTTTATTTCTTGTATAATTGCTTTGGTTAGGATTTCCAGTATAATGTTGAATGAAAGTGGCAAGAGTGGATATACTTGTCAAGTTCTTAATTTTAAAGGAAAAGCTTTTAGCTTTTCACTGTTAATTATGATGTTAGATGTGGTCTTGTTTTATATGGCTTTTATTATGTTGAGGTATGTTCCCGATTTGCCCAGTTCTTTTAAGTTTTTATCATGAATGAATGTTGAATTTTGTCAAATGCGTTTTTTTGCATCTAATTATCCTTTGATTTTTATCCTTCATTTTGTTAATGTGGTGTATCACATTGGTTGATTTGCATGTGTTGAACCATGCTTGTGTTGCTGGAATCAATCCCACTTGAACATAATATATGATGCTTTTAATGTATTGTTGAATTCGGTGTGCTAATATTTTCTTGAGGTTTTTAACATCTCTATTTACCAGGGATATTGGACTGTAATTTTCTCTAGTGTGCTTGTGTGGTTTTGGTATTAGGGTAATGCTGGCCTTGTAAAACAATGTGGGAATGTTCCCTTTTATTTTTTAGGAGCAGTTAAGGATTGGTATTAATTCTTCTTTAAATATTTGGTGGAATTTGCCAGTGAAGCATCTGATCCTGGATATTTCTTTGTTGGTTTTTGATTACTGATTGATTCTCTTTATTAGTAATTGCTCTGTTCAGATTTCCTATTTCTTCATCATTTAGTCATGTTGGGTTGTATGTTTCTAGGAATCCATTTATTGTAGGTTGTCGAATTTATTGGTGTATAATTGTCATAATAGTTTTTTGTGATTCTTTGTATGGTATTAGTTGTAATGCTTCCTCTTTTATCTGTAATTTTATTTGAGTTTTCTTTTTTCCTTTAAGTCTAGCCACAAATTTTTCTATTTCGTTTATCTTTTAAAAAAAAGTAGCTCTTAGTATTACCGACCTTTGCTATTTTTGGTCTTTATTTTATTTATTTCTATCCTAATCTTTGTTATTTCCATTCTTTTACTAACTTTGGGCTTACTTTTTTAGATCCTTGACCTGTAGTTAGATTGGGTTTTTTTTTCTTTTTTCTTAATTTAAGCATTTATTACTATGAGCTGCCCTCTTAGAACTGCTTTAGCTATGGGCGCCTGGGTGGCTCAGTTGGTTAAGCAACTGCCTTCGGCTCAGGTCATGATCCTGGAGTCCCGGGATCGAGTCCCACATCGGGCTTCCTGCTCGGCGGGGAGTCTGCTTCTCCCTCTGACCCTCTTCCCTCTCATGCTTTCTATCTCTCATTCTCTCTCTCTCTCAAATAAAGAAATAAAATCTTAAAAAAAAAAAAAGAACTGCTTTAGCTGCATCCCATAAATTTTAGAATGCTGTATTTCCGTTTTCATTTGTCTTACGATAGTTTCTGATTTTCTTCTTTGACCCACTGGTTTTTCAGTAGCAGGTTGTTTAATCAAATATTTGTGAATTTTCCAGTTTTTCTTCTTGTAATTTCTAGTTTTGTATGATTGTGGTTGGAAAAGATGCTTCATATGATTTCAGTCTTCTTAAATTTATTAAGACTTGTTTTGTGTTCTACTATATGATCTATCCTGGAGAATGTTCCAGATTATATTTTTCTTAAGTGTACATGGAAAATTTATAAAAACCAGTCAAGTACTACAATTAAGAAAACATTATTACATTTCAGATATAAAGCATTACATAGACCATAATCTGTAACTACAATGCAGTTAAGGTAAACCATAACAAAAAGTTACATAAATCCCTATATATTTGGAAATAATTAAACACATTGCTACATAATGTATGGGCTAAAGAAGTCATGATGGAAGTTAAAAAAATAGCCACAACGGAGTGATAATGAAAATACACAGCAAAGTTTATGGGATAGATATATCTTAATAAGTTAGAAAATGAACCAAAAAATAAACTCAGAGTAGAAGGGGAGAGACAATAAAAAATGAGAGGAAATTACTGAACTCTAGGAGGCAATAATACAGTAGAAACAATATTAAAGCCACATGTTCTTTTAAAAAGCATGAAGTGGGGGAAATCGGAGGGGAAGACGAACCATGAGAGACTATGGACTCTGAGAAACAAACTGAGGGTTCTAGAGGGGGGTGGGGTGGGGGGATGGGTTAGTCCGGTGATGGGTTTTAAAGAGGACATGTATTGAATGGAGCACTGGGTGTTATACACAAACAATGAATCATGGAATACTACATCAAAAACTAATGATGTAATGTATGGTGATTAACATAACAATAAAAACATGAAAATTTTTAAGGGTGTTTTAGTTAATTGAAGGGTACCTTGAACTACAACTTGGACCGATTTTTTGGAAAACAAACAGTTTTCTCTTAAGCAGTGTGTCTGATCTATCTAAGCATTAATTAGTCTTCCCTGCCTTTCGGGTTTCTTTTTGTTTTTACTTTTGAGAATTGTAAAAAATTCAACTGGGCAACAGGTAGTGCTCTGTAATGCTGGAACCTTGGTTTTTAAGTAGCTTTGGGACCCTTCATTTGACTACGTGCACAATGGAAGCAAGTTTGGCTTTATTATAAAGTTGCATATTTTAAAAATACGTATGGATGTATTTCTACTAACATAAATATTAAAATGTCTCAGGAAATAGTAATCAAGTTAGAATGATAACTGGTCATACACACTAATTAACTCCTCATGACTTTGGGGTTTTCCTAAGTCTTTCTTCAAAAGGTGAAGAGGGTGTGGGTGTATATTTTAAACCATGGAACATATTCTAGAGTAGTCTCAGGATGAAAGTGATAAATATTTTAGTCAAGAACTGTATTAGTGGAATGAATTTTATCCCTACGATTGGACAATATTCTAAATACTGACTTTATCAAAATATTTTAATTCCTGTATAATTAACATACAGTTTTGTATTAGTTTCAGGTTTGCCATATAGTGATTCACCAATTCTGTACATTACTTAGTGCTCATCGTGATAAGTGTACTCTTAATCCCCTTCACCTATTTCACCCATCCCACCCACTTTCCCTCTGGTAGACATCTGTTTGTTCTCTAAGTTAAGAGTCTGTTTTTTATTTTGTTTTTTTCTTTGTTGGTTTGTTTTGTTTCCTAAATTCCATGTATGACTGAAATCATATGGTATTTTTCTCTGACTTATTTCACTTGTCTTTATACTCTCTAGATCCATTGATGTTGTTGCATATGACAAGATTTCATTCTTTTTTATGGCTGAATAATAGTCCATTCTGTATATATACCACACCTTCTTTATCCATCTAACAGTGGACACTTAGGCTGATTCCATAATTTGGCTATTGTAAATAAGGCTGCAATAAACACTAGGGTGCATATATCTTTTTGAATTAGTGTTTTCATATTCTTTGGGTAAATGCCCAGTAGTGGAATTACAGGATCATATGGTAATTCTCTTAATTTTTTGAGGAACCTCCATACTGTTTTCCACAGTGGCTGCATCAGTTTGCATTCCCACCAACTGTGCATGGGGTTCTTTTTCTTCACATTCTCACCAAAAGTTTTTGTTGTTGTTTGTGTTTTTTATTTTAGGCATTCTGACAGATGTGAGGTCATAACTCATTGTGGTTTTGATTTGCACTTCCCTGGTGATGAGTAATGTTGAGTGTCTTTTCATGTGTCTGTTGGTCCTCTGTGTGTCATTTTTGGAGAAAAGTCTGTTCATGAGGTGCGTGGGTGGCTCAATTAGGTGTCCGACTCTTGATTTCAGGTCAGTCATGATCTCAGAGTCCTGTGATCATGACTCATGTCAGAGCTCTGTGCTCAGTGGGGGAGTCTGCTTGAGGATTCTCTTCCTCTCCCTCTGCCCCTCCCCCGCTTGTGCACACTCTTTCTCTCTAAAATAAATAAATCTTAAAAAAATTTTTTTAAATTAATGGATTTTAAAAAAATCCATTTTTTAATTGGATAATTGTTTTGGGGTATTATGTTGTAGAAGTTATTTATATATATTGGATACTAATGTATTATCAGATATGTCATTTGCAAATATCTTCTCCCATTTGATATATTGTCTTTTAGTTTTATTGTTTGCTTTGCTGTGCAGAAGCTTTTTATTTTGATGTAGTCCTAATAGTTTATTTTTGCTTTTGTTTCCCTTACCTTAGAAGACCTATCTAGTAAAATGTTGCTGTTGCTGATGTCAGAGAAATTACTGCCTGTCCTCTCTTCTAGGATTTGTATGGTTTCATGTCTCACATTTAGATCTTTAATCCATTTGGAGGTTTTTTTGTGTGTGTATGGTATAAGAAAGTGGTCCAGTTTCATTCTTTTGCACAATAGCTGTCCTGTTTTCCCAACACCATTTGTTGAAGAGACTGTCATTTTCCTGTTGCATATTCTTGCCTACTTTGTCAAAGATTCAATGACCATATAAATTGTAGGTTTATTCCCGGGCAGTTCCATTGATCTATGTGTCTATTTTTGTGCCAATACCATACTGTTTTGATTACTACAGCTTTGTAGTATATCTTGAAATCTGAGATTGTGTTACATCCAGTTTTTGCTCTTATTTTCAAGATTTCCTTGGCTATTTGCAGTCTTTTGTGGTTCCATACAAATGTTAGGATTATATGTTCTAGTTTTGTGAAAAATGCTATTGTAATTTTGATAGGGATTACATTAAATCTGTAGATTGCTTTGGGTAGTATGGACATTTTAACAATATTTGTTCTCCCATTGCATGAGCATGGAATATCTTTCCATTTGTGTCATCTTCAATTTCCTTCATAAATGTTTTATAGTTTTCAGTGGACCAGTCTTTCACCTCCTTGGTTAAGTTTATTCTTAGGTATTTTATTCTTGGTGCAGTTGTAAATGGGACAGTGAATATTGAACCACTCTTGCATCCCAGGAATAAATCTCATTTGATCGTGGTGATTGATATTTTTATGTATTGTTTGATTTGTTTTCCTAATATTTTATTGAGGATTTTGCATCTATATTCATCAGAGATATTGGCCTACAATTCTCTTTTTTTGTAGTGTATTTATCTGGATTGGTATCAAAGTAATGTTGGTCTCATAGAATGAATTTGGAACTTTCCTTCTTCTACTTTTTGGAATAGTTTGAGAAGAAGAGTGTTAATTCTTAAGTGTTTGGTAGAATTGACCTGTGAAGTCCTCTGACCCTGGAATTTTGTTTGTTGGAAGTATTTTGATTACTGATTCAGTTTAATTGCTTGTAATAAGTCAGTTCAAATTTTCTATTTCTTCCTGATTCAGTTTTGAGAGGTTATATGTATCTAGGAATGTATCCATTTCTTCTAGGTTGTCCAGTTTGTTAGCATATAATTTTTCATAATATTCTCTTATAATCCTTTGTATTTCTGTGATGTTGGTTTAATTTCTTTTTAATTTCTGATGTTGTTTGACTCCTCTCTTTCTCTCTTTTAGGAGTCTGGCTAAAGTTTTATCAATTTTGTTGATCTTTACAAAGAAGCAATTTTTGTTTCATTGTTGTATTGTTTTTTTTTTTTTTTAGTGTCTATTTCATTTATTTCTGCTCTAATCTTTATTATTTCCTTCCTTGTACTGTTGTTTTTATTTATGTTATATTAGTCACCATACAATACATCATTAGTTTTTGATGTAGTGTTCCATGATTCATTGTCTTTGTATAACACCCAGTGCTCCATGCAGTACGTGCCCTCTTTAATACCCATCACCGGGCTAACCCATCCCCCCACCCCCCTCCCCTCTAGAACCCTCAGTTTGTTTCTCAGAGTCCACTGTCTCTCATGGTTCATCTCTTCCTCCGATTCCCCCCCTTCATTTTTCCCTTCCTTCTCCTGATGTCCTCCCTGCTATTCCTTATGTTCCACAGATAAGTGAAACCATATGATAGTTGACTTTCTCTGCTTAACTTTTTTCACTTAGCATAATCTCGTCCAGTCCCATCCATGTTGATGTAAAAGTTGGGTATTCATCCTTTCTGATGGCTGAGTAATATTCCATTGTATATATGGACCCCATCTTCTTTATCCATTCGTCTGTTGAAGGGCATCTCAGCTCTTTCCACAGTTTGGCTATTGTGGACATTGCTGCTATGAACATTGGGGTGCATAAGGCCCTTCTTTTCGCTGCATCTGTGTCTTTGAGGTAAATACCCAGGAGTGCAATTGCTGGGTCATAGGGTAGCTCTATTTTTAATTTTTTGAGGAGCCTCCACACTGTTTTCCAAAGTGGCTGTACCAACTTGCATTCTCACCAACAGTGTAAGATGGTTCCCCTTTCCCCACAACCTCTCCAACATTTGTTGTTTCTTGCCTTGTCCATTTTTGCCATTCTAACTGGTGTAAGGTGGTGTCTCAATGTGGTTTTGATTTGAATTTCCCTGATGGCTAATGATGATGAACATTTTATTCATTTGTCTGTTAGCCATTTGTATGTCATCTTTGGAGAAGTACCTGTTCATGTCTTCTACCCATTTTTTGACTTGATTGTTTTTGGGTGTTGAGTTTAAGAAGTTCTTTATAGATCTTGGATACCAGCTCTTTGTCTGTAGTGTCATTTGCAAATATCTTCTCCCATTCTGTGGGTTGCCTCTTTGTTTTGTTGACTGTTTCCTTTGCTGTGCAGAAGCTTTTTATCTTGATTAAGTCCCAAGAGTTCATTTTTGCTTTTGTTTCCCTTGCATTTGGAGACGTGTCTTGAAAGAACTTGTTGTGGCTAACGTTGAAGAGGTTACTGCCTATGTTCTCCTCTAGGATTTGGATGGATTTCTGTCTCACATTGAGGTCTTTTATCCATTTTGAGGTTATCTCTGTGTATGGTGTAAGAGAATGGTCGAGTTTCAGTCCTGTATATAGCTATCCAATTTTCCCAGCACCATTTATTGAAGAGACTGTCTTTTTTCCATTGCATATTTTTTCCTGCTTTGTCGAAGATTATTTGACCATAGAGTTGAGGGTCCATATCTGGGCTCTCTATTCTGTTCCATTGGTCTATGTGTCTGTTTTTGTGCCAGTACCATGCTGTCTTGGTGACCACAGCTCTGTAATATAGCTTGAAATCAGGCAACGTGATGCCCCCAGCTTTGTTTTTCTTTTTCAACATTTCCTTGGCGATTGAGGGTCTTTTCTGATTCCATACAAATTTTAGAATTGTTTGTTCCAGCACTTTGAAAAGTGCCATTGGTGTTTTGTTTGGGATGGCATTGAAGGTATAGCTTGCTCTGGGCAGCGTAGACATTTTAACAATGTTTATTCTTCCAATCTATGAGCATGGAATGTTTTTCCGTCTTTTTGTGTGTTCTTCAATTTCTTTCATGAGTGTTCTGTAGTTCCTAGGGTATAGGTCCTTTACCTCTTTGGTTAGGTTTATTCCAAGGTATCTTATAGTTTTTGGTGCTATTGTAAATGGAATCGATTCTCTAATTTCTCTTTCTACAGTTGCATTATTAGTGTATAAGAAAGCAACTGATTTCTGTGCACTGATTTTGTATCCTGCCACATTACTGAATTGCTGTATGAGTTCTAGTAATTTGAGGGTGGAGTCTTTTGGATTTTCCACATAAAGTATCATGTCATCTGTGAAGAGAGAGAGTTTCACTTCTTCTTTGCCAGTTTGAATACCTTTTATTTCTTTTTGTCTGATTGCTGTTGCTAGGACTTCTAGTACTATGTTGAACAATAGTAGCAAGAGTGGGCATCCTTGTAGTGTTCCTGATATTAAGGGAAAGGCTCTCAGCTTTTCCCCATTGAGTATGATATTTGCTGTGGGTTTTTCATAGATGGATTTTATGAAATTGAGGAATGTTCCCTCTATCTCTTTACTCTAAGAGTTTTAATCAGGAAAGGATGCTGTATTTTGTCACATGGTTTTTCTGCATCAATTGAGAAGACCGTATGGTTCTTCTCTCTCCTATTATTAATGTGTTCTATCACATTGATTGATTTGTGAATGTTGAACCAACCACTCTTGCATCCTGGGGATAAATCCCACTTGATCATGGTGGATGATCCTTTTAATGTACTGTTGGATTCTATTAGCTAGGATTTTGTTGAGAATTTTGGCATCTATATTCATCACGGATATCGGTCTGAAATTCCCCTTTTTGATGGGGTCTTTGCCTGGTTTGAGAATCAAGGTAATGCTGGCCTCAAAGAGTGAGGCTGGAAGCTTCTGTTTCTGTAACAGCTTCAGGAGACTAGGTATTATTTCTTCTTTGAATGTTTGGTAGAATTCCCCAAGGAGTCCATCAGGCCCTGGACTCTTGTTTTTTGGGAGGTTTTTGATCACTGCTTCAGTCTTGTTACTGGTTATTGGTCTATTCAGGTTGTCAATTTCTTCCTGTTTCAGTCTTGATAGTTTATAGGTTTCCCGGAAGACATCCATTTCTTCCAGGTTGCTTAATTTATTGGCATATAGTTGTTGATAATAATTTCTAATAACTCTTTCTATTTCCTTGGTGTTAGTCGTCATCTCTCCCCTTTCGTTCATAATTTTATTAATTTGAGTCCGTTCTCTTTTCTTTTGGATAAGTCTGGCCAGTGGTTTATCAATCTTTTCTTTCATTATCAATTAATTCTTTCAAAGAATCAGCTTCTAGTTTCGTTGATCTGCTCTACTGTATTTCCAGTTTCTAATTCATTGATTTCTGCTCTAATCTTAATTATTTCTCTTCTAATGCGTAACTTAGGGATCATTTGTTGTTTTTTTTCTCCAGTTCTTTAAAGTGTAAAGTTAATTGGTGATTTTGGGATTTTTCTTTTTCTTTTTTTTTTTTTTTTTTTGAGTGAGGCTTGGTTGGCTCTGTATTTCTCCCTTAGGATCGGCTTTGCAGTATCCCATAGGTTTTCCACTGATGTGTTTTCATTCTCATTGGTTTCCGTGAATTGTTTAAGTTCTTTCTTTGATTTCTTGGTTGACCCAAACATTCTTAAGCAGAATGGTCTTTAGCTTCCAAGTGTTTGAATTTCTTCCAAATTTTTAGCTGTGTTTGAGTTCTGTTTTAAAGCATTATGGTCTGAGAATATGAAGGGAGTAATCTCAGTCTTTTGGTATCAGTTGATACCCCATTTGTGACCCAGTATGTAGTCTATTCTGGAGAAAGTTCCATGTGTGTTCGAGAAAAAGGAGTATTCTGTTGTTTTAGGGTGGAATGTTCTGTATATATCTATGAGGTCCCTCTGGTCCAGTGTGTCATTCAAAGCCCTTGTTTCTTTGTTGATTTTCCACTTAGGTGATCTGTCTATTGCTGAGAGTGGAGCGTTGAAGCCTCCTACAATTAACATATTATTATCAATATGTCTCTTTATTTTGGTTAACAGTTGGCTCATGACTGCTCCCATGTTGGGGGCATAGATATTTACAATTGTTAAATCTTCTTGATGGATAGACCCTTTAAGAATGATGTAGTCTCTAACTACAGTGTTTAGCTTAAAATCTAATTTATCTGATATGAGAATTGCTATCCCAGATTTCTTTTGAGGTCCGATGGCATGAAAGATGGATCTCCATCCCTTCACTTTCAGTCTGGATGTATCTTTAGGTTCAAAATGAGTCTCTTGTAGACAGCACATGGATATGCCCTCTCTTTTTATCCAATCTGCAACTCTGTGCCATTTTATGGGAGCATTTAGGCTGTTCACATTGAGAGTGATTATTGGAAGATATTATTTTATTATCATTATGTTGCCTGTGAAGTCCTTGTTTCTATAGATTGTCTCTGTAAATTTCTGTTCTGTATCACTCTTGGGGTCTTTCTCCTTTTATAGAACCCCCCCCCCTTAATAATTCTTGCAGGGCCGGCTTAGTGGTCACTATTCTTTCAGCCTGCTGGTCCTGGAAGCTCTGTATCTCTCCATCTATTCTAAATGACAGCCTTGCTGGATAAAGTATTCTTAGCTGCATGTTCTTCTCATTTAGTACCCTAATTATGTCTTGCCAGGCCCTTCTGGCTTGCCAGGTTTCTGTGGATAGGTCTGACATTATTCTGATGTTCCTCCCTCTGTACCTAAGGAATCTCTTCCCCCTAACTGCCCTTAAGATGGTTTCCTTGGTTCTAAGGTTTGCGAGTTTTACTATTACATGCTGGGGCATTGGTCTGTTCTCCTTGATCTTGGGAGGGGTCCTCTCTGCCTATAAGACACGAATGCTTGTTTTATTCCCCAGATCAGGGAAGTTCTCAGCTACGGTTTGCTCAAATGTATCTTCTAGTCCTCTCTCTCTAGCCCCTCAAGGATCCCAATAATTCTGACATTGGAATGTTTCATGGGGTCACTTATTTCTCTAATTCTGTTTTCATGGATATTAAGCTGTTTGTTCCAGGCCTCCCCCTTTTCCTTCTTTTCTATCAGTTTGTCTTCTAGATCACTAATACGTTCTTCTGCCTCATTTACCCTAGGTGTTAGAAAATCTAGTTTACACTGCATCTCATTTATAGCATTTTTAAGTTTAGCCTGATTAGCTCTCACATCTGCCCTTAGAGAATCTATGTTGCCATTAATGTTTTTCTCTAGCCTAGCTATCGTCTTCATAACTGTTACCCTGAAGTCTACTACTCACATCTTGCTTATATCGCTATCCATTATGTCTGTGGGAGAGGCCATTGTCTCTGGGTCTTTGCTTTGTTGGGAGTTCCTCCTCTTAGTCATTCTGTTGAGTTGTGGTTGAGGGGATGTACAGTCAAAATATCAACCACAATCCGGGCAAGGTGCACCCTGGGAAAGTTAGGAGCATTTGGAAGCCACCACCAAAAAAAAAAAAAAAAAAATCCAGCCAAAATGAAACCCAAGAATAAGATTTATAAAGTAAAACAAACAAACAAAAAAAAACCCACGGAAAACAACAAAAAAAGGGGTGGTGCAGGGAAGGTGGCTATAATCCCTTTATGTGGGCGAGGTAGAATGTTTAAGCTCTTCCTGGGTGTATTTTGTTCTCTTTGTTAGAGAACAGTACTTCCCAGAGATACAGGGAAATTAAAACTGGTAGTATTGAGTAGGGAAAAAAGGTCTACATTGAAGCTTATTTGTATATATATAAAAAAGAAAAAAGTATATGTGTGAAAAAGTTCAAGTTAAAAAGTTAGTATGGAATATGTTGTATTAAACATCTGGTTGAAATGATAAGTAGGTTAAAAAAATCAGAAGAGGCATGAGAAAGAATTTAAAAAAGAGAGAGGGAGAGAAAAGTAAGAAATAAAGAGGCCGTGAGGCAACACTAAGAGCTTAAAATACTAATTTTCCCCTGGTGTTGGGGTTTTACAGTTTTATGGGGACCCTGGGGTTGTCCTCTTGTTCTTCCTGCTTGTCTTCGGTGGGAGGGCCCTGCTGGGGTGTTTTTTCAGTCAATCCTGCTTGGGTGGAGTTGCCCTGCCCTCTATCAACGGGCTCGGCTCCGTGGAAACCAGTTTTTTTGGCTTTTGTTCTCTGGCGTCTTTTCCCAGCTTTCCCCGCCGTTTTGGAGGGTCAGAGCACAGGAAAACGTCTGCACCCAGACCTCCATTCCAGGGGAGAGAAGCTACAGCCTGCTCCTCTCTGAACCCTCCAGAACACACCATCTCCTGCTCTGTGAGCCCCGCTGAAAACCACAGCCTCTCACAGGCAGTGCGCACCTCCAGCGATCCTCTCAGTCGTGGACCCTGGCCCCTGCTTGTCTCTGCCCCGTGTGCCACCAACACAGCGAGCGATCCCCCTCTTGGCGGGCCTGGGCTCTGGCTGTAGCTGTGGCTGGCCCCTGGGGCTGTGGGCACAGTTCCAAGCTGGGTCCTCTCCAGCGCGGCAGGTGGGGGCAGCAGCAGAGGCCTTGGCGGCGGCCGCCTCCATCCCCATTTCCGTGCGCTCGGGTCCGCCTTGGGTCGTCCGTGCCGGCGGCGGTGGTGGATGCCCCAGTCTGTGGGCCAAGGTCCATGCTGGTCCTCCTGGTCACCTACGGCAGTGGTGGCCTCTGGAGTCCGGGCCAGGTCCTCTCCAATGCGGGGGCAGGTGCAGGCAGCAGCTAGTGGTTCTGCGGCCCCCGGGGGTCCAGCCTTTGCCCCTTAAGCCCCTGTGTTCTGTTTGAGCACTGTTAATCAGTCCCTTTCCGTCTCCAGGCTGTTGTTGGTCTCCAGGCACAGGACGCTTTTGCACTGGGGTATTACTTTCCGAAGGCTAGCTTCTGGCGGTCCCTTCCCCCTTCTGTTTATCCTCCATCTGTCCAGGCAAGCCCAACTTTTGTCTTTCCTACCTCTTTCCTACCTGGTAGAGATCCAGAGGTATAATCTTACTAAGATCTCAGGCTGATTTCGTGGGTGTTCAGAATGGCTTGGTAGATATCTAGCTAAATTCAGGGGACTGGTTGAAATGGAGTCCCCCACTCCTCTGCCATCTTGCTTCCTCCCCCCTTGTACCGGTTTTGAGTTTTGTTTATTCTTCTAGCTCCTTTGGGTGTAAGGTTAGGTTGTTTATTTGAGGTTTTTTTTCACTTCATGAGGTAGGCCTGTATTGCTATCAACTTTCTTCTTAGCACAGCATTTGTTGCATCCCAAAGATTTTGGACCATTTTGTTACTTTCATTTGTTTCCATGTATTTCTTTTTTTAAGTAAGCTCTACACCCAATGTGGGGCTTAAACTCATGACCCTAAGACCAAGAGTTGCATGCTTTACTGACTAAGCCAGCCATGCATCCTTCCATGTATTTTTTTGATTTCTTCTTTGAGTTCTGCTTGTCCCATTCATTGTTTAGTAACATGTTATTTAACATCCATGTATTTATGTTCCTTCCAAATTTTTTTCTTGTGGTTGATTTCTAGTATTACAGTGTTCTACTCAGAAAAAAAAAATGCATAGTATGATTTCAATCTTTTGATTTTGTTGAGACTTATTTTGTGGCTTAACATATCTGTTCTGTAGAATGCTCCATGTGCACTTAAAAGAATGTGTATTCTGCTGTTTTATGACAGAATGTGTTGAATGTATCTGTTAGACCCAATTTGTCCAATGTGTCATTCAAAGCCACTGTTTCCTTATTGACTTTTTTTGGGTGACCTGTAGATTGGCATGGGTGGGGTGTTAAAGTCCCCTACTATTATTGTATTGTTGTCAATTGCTTCCTTTATATTTATTATTAGCTGCTTTATGTATTTGGGTGCTCCCATGTTGGGTGCATCAATATTTATAATTGTTATAAATTCTGTTTCCTTTATGATTATGTGAAGTCATTCTTCATCTCTTGTTACAGAGTTTGTTTTCAAGTTTATTTTGCCTGACGTAAGTATTGCTACTCTGGCTTTCTTTTCACTTCCATTTGCATGAAAATGCTTTTCCATCCCTTTACTTCAGTCTACATGTGTCTTTAGGTGTGAAATGAGTCCCTTGTAGGGGTATTTTTTTATCCACTTCATCACCTATGTCTTTTGATTGGAGGGTTTAGTCCATTCACATTCAAAGTAATTATTGACAGGTAAGTACCTGTTGCCATTTTGTTACTTTATTATTGTTTTTGTAGTTCTTCCCTGTTCCTTTCTTTTGCTCTCTTCTCTCACGGTTTGTTGGCTTTCTTTAGTGATACACTTGGATTCCTTTCTCTTTATTTTTTGCATATCTATTACTGGTTTTTGGTTGTGGCCACCATTATGTTTATATATAACATCTTATGCGTATAATAGTCTATATTAATCTGATGGTCACTTAAGTTTGAACCTACTTTAAAGCACAAAGTTTTTACCTCTCTCTCCCTTCCATTTTAGGTGCATGGTGTCCTATTCCACATTCTTTTACTTTGTGAATCCCTTGACTGATTTTTTTATAGATAAACTTAATTTTACTTCTTTTGTGTTTCCTACTTTTTACTCTTGCTTATGGTCTTTCTTTTCTATTCATATAGTCCCTTTCAACATTTCTTGTAAAGCTGATTAAGTGGTCATGGATTCCTTTAACTTTTGTTTGTTTGGGGAACTCTTTATGTCTCCTGTTCTGAATGATAGCCTTACTGGATAGAGTATTCTTGGCTGCAGGTTTTTTTCTTTTAGCACTTCGGATATATCATGCCACTCTTTTATGGCCTGCAAAGTTTGTGCTGAAAAATCAGCTCATTGCCTTATGGGGTTTTTCTTGTTACTGTTCTCTTTTCTCTTGCTTGCTTTTAAAAGTCTCTATCACTACTTTTTGCAATTTTAATTACTACGCGTTTTGGTATGTACCTCCTGTGGTTGAATTTGTTGGGGGCTGCCTGTGGCTCCTGGATCTGAATTTCTGTTTCCTTCCCCAGATGTGGGAAGTTTTCAGCTATCATTTCTTAAAATAAATTTTCTGTCCCCTTTTCTCTCTCTTCTCCTTCTGGGATCCCATTAATGTGAATGTTATTAAGCTTGATGGTGCTCCTGAGTTTCCTTAATCTAGTCTCATTTTTTATTATTTTTTCTCTCTCTTGTTCAGTTTGATTGCTTTCCATCTCTGTCCCCCAGGTCACTGAACTGTTCTTTTGATTCCTGTAGTCTACTATTTATTCCATCTAGTATGTGTTTTAATGTGAGTTATTGAGTTCCCCAACTCTGATTGTTTATTTTTCTCTTTATTGAGGGTCTCACTGAGGTCCTCCACTCTTCTCAAGTCAAGTATCTTTATGACATTACTTTAAATTCTCTATGAGGCATATTATATCTGTTTCACTTAGGTCTCTTGCTGTAGTTTTGTCTTGTTCTTTCATTTGGGACATATTGCTCTGTCTCTTCATTTTGTCTAACTCTGTTTCTGTTTCTTTGTGTTGGGAAAGTCAGCTATGTCTCCTGCTCCTAAGAGTAGTGGCCTTCTGAAGAAAAGGCTCTGTAGTGCCCCTGTAGTGTAATGTTGCCTGTTCATCAGAACCTGGCACCTCACAGGATGTCTCATGAGTGTGTTGTGTATGCCCTACTCTTGTGGCTGAGCTACATTTACCTTTAGTCCAGTCCTTCAGTGGCTCTCTTTACCCGTTGTTAGGCCATGTTTGGTCCCTGTGTCGTTACCGGGCCAGTCAAGGGCCGCCTTGAGTTTGAGTTGGGTCAGGTCAGATACTGTGCTTTTGTCAGAGCACAGTATCACTGGACTTCAGGGTGCTCTTCTTGTGTTGCTTCCTGAGAAGCTTCTGTTGGTGGTTGGGGCGTGCAGTCAGACCAGATGTCCAATCCCAGCCCACTGCTGGAGCCGTAGTTGAACTGGTTTGTGTGGTTTTCTTCCCCCCCTCCCCAGGGCAGGAGTGGTGGTGCTGAGAAGGTGCTAGGGTCGTGCTGACCCCTGTTGGGGCTGCTTGCATATGGCCACACTTGTGGCACCACTTTGGTTAAGGGCCTGTTGGAGGGAGCACATCCACAGGAGAATGAGGGGATGGGCGTGGTGGTGGTGCATGTGATGTTAGCAAGGTTTGCACTGTTCTGCTTTGGGAGGAAGTCTATAGCCACTTTGGAAAACTCCTGCTGAAGCCAAGATGCAGGGGCTGGGGCTGCAGGAGAGTACAGTGGTGGGGAGAGATCTTAGCAAGCTAGATGGAGACTCTATGCTGGGATGATTCTTGCCAGGTGTCTATGTATCTAGGCTGGGGGGCAGGGGAGGTAAATGGCACCTGCCAGCTCTTTTGTTCCTAGAGAAATCTCCCCAAGATCTCTGCCCCTCCAGCACCTGCTCTGATATTAATAAATGCATCTCTATCTCATATATCCCAGACATCTTTCAAACTGATGTTTCTATACTGTATCTCAGTGGGGCTGTTATGCTGTATCTTTAAGGATGGAGACTCTGTTTCCTATTGCCATCCTGTTCTCCCAAGCTGATCCCGCTGTTTTTCAAAGTTCTAGGTGCTAAGCCCTACTAATTTTAAGAACTCAAGAAGTGAAGCCCCTCTAGCTTTCAAAGCCAAATGTTATGGGGACTTGACTTCCCAGTGCAGGTCCCCTATGCCTGGGTTACCTGGTGTGGGGTCTGTTACTTTCCCCTCTTGTGCCTACAGCATTGCTTCTACCCACAGACAGTTCTGCATGTTAGTTTGGCTCCCAACCACATCTCCACCCTTCCTTCCCTCTTCCATGTGGCTTTTTGTCTACATTTACGTGTTGAGAGTCTTCAGTCATTTTCTGGGTTATTTACACTGATGTGGGTATTATCTAGGTGTATCCATGGGACAAGGTGAACCTAGGATCCTCTTAGTCTGCAATCTTCCCCAAAGGCTTAATATATTTGCTTTCTTAGCCAGAATTATGGTTAGATCTGTGTTCCAACAGCCATTTTGATGTACAAAATCAATCATTTTGAAAATGTGTTTATTCCCATGGCTGGCACAGTGGTCCTACACTGAACATATAAATTTGAGAAAGACTTTTAGGAGCCTTTACTGTTTATGGGTAATAAGTGTCCATATAAGCATTTGGATCATGACTTAAATAGATGTTTGGAATGGAAGTCTTCATGGATTATACACTCGTCATAGATCATGTTTCATTTTAGTTATTGACAAGTGCTTATCGGTTGTATTATTATTCATTCTGAACTGTAGTTGCAGAATCAAATACTTGTTTACTTTATGCATGACTAAGGAACTATTTATTTTGGTTAAATAATAGTGATATATTGATGGTTGGAGAGGCTACTTATATGTTCAGAGGCAAGCTGCTTCTTTACTGCTTGCAGGAAGAATATCCATCAGAGAAGCTAGATGAGAGAGTGGAATAGTGTTTCTGAGAAAATGGTGATTAGATAGTAGAAATTCCTAACTACAAGCCAACAGATTGAAAAGTGCAGGAAAATGTGGTGGACAAAATAGTACATAAGGTAAAAATGTTAAAGTTTAAATTTTTAATTAGTCGCACATATATATAATCCCTGAATTCTAAGGACATGTCTGACTAAGATTAATGAAGATCATACTTAAATAGTTCAGAGATATTAGTCCTTTAACATCCAGAAGGACCAAAGTCATTTTTTTGCTCTTGAAAATACCAGAAAATAACCAGTTTCTTTAGGCTGCCCCTTCTGAACTCCAATCAAAGCTTCTTTGTCACTTGTGGGATTCAGCCACATAGGGATGAAGCATTTCAGACATTGAGAAAGTATACTATTTTATTTCCTTCTACTACGTTGACTTATACTATTTAGTATAGACTAAGTATACTTCCTTATACTACTTAGCATAGACGACTTGATTATTACAATATCAACACAAACAAGAGAAAAGGTGAGATGCTCTTAAATTAATGCTTGTTTAAAGACTGAGATTTGGACTTGTTAGTAATAATAACTCATGGAAAAAGCTAAGGATAGATTCGTAAAGAAAGTGCTCTTGCTAATTAGTGGGTGTGTAAGAATTGTCTGGCACAGGGGTTGACTCTAGCCTGATGTGCTGTGGATGATGAGCAGCACATAAGGGAGCAGCTGCATCAGTGTGCAAGTGATTAGTCTGTATTTCCAGATCACCTCCACTGCTCTTCATTTACAATTACTTCCTTTTGGCTGGAGGATATGCTGCCGAGCTGGCACCTCGTTCTCCCAAACGCCTTCTTTCTGCCAGTTTACAGGGGAGTGTTTTGGAGAAATACTGCCAAAACTTCTTTTCCCTTCTCGCAGATTAAATAAATTACATCTGCTTAACATATGCAGTCTCCGTTGGCCCAGGGAACCAGACAAAAGCTCTCTGGATGATGACCTCAACTGATATTTTGTCTTCTAAAAATGTATTCAGTTGGGGAGGGAATACTGTGAATGGCACAAAATCTTTGTTCTCTCTTTGGTTGCAACTGTGAGCTCACCTATTGGCTCTACCACTTACTGTATGACCTTGAGCAAGTCACTTAATGTTATCAATATCTAAATTTTCTTCTGCATACATTGAAGACAACACTTACCCTTATATAATGGAGGCAAAGAGTGAAAGGTCTCTGCTTTCTATATTTAATGAAATACTAATCAAAATCCCATTGGGATTTTCCTTTTTCTCCCAGGATAGGGAGATAATACTTGCCAAATTGATCTTAAAGTTTCTCTAGGAAAGTTGAATGTATAAAAATAAGAAGTTTTTGAACATTGAGGGAGACTTGCCCTACCCCGTCAAAAAACAAAACAAAAAAACCAAAACTATAAATGGGGTACTACAGGATGATGTACAAATCCACAAAAGAGAACAGCAAAAAAGTTTGTAGCATATAATAAAAATATTTTAAATTGGTAGAGCTAGTGTATTTTGTTCAACAAATGGGATGGAATAGCTAAATGTCCATTTGGGGAAAAAATAGAAGTTTGAGCTTTTATTTTAGGCTGTAGTGATTTCCCACTTTATGAGTTTGGATACCCAAATCTCAAGGGTGCCTTTCATCTAAAGAATGCATTTTTGTTATTAAAGCCTTAACAGTTATTCACCTAAGTGATAGATAAAGGCAGGAGTGGACAAAATCATTAAAGAATCATTAAAGAAGAATGCCAAGAGGTCTGTGGTTGGGATATTAAGGCATGTGTACACTTAGGATGCAGGTAGAAAAAAGGGGACCAAAGGTGAATAGCAACAGGACAGTGTCAATTATGAACATTTTTCTTTTAACTCATGGAATCCAAGAGATGAAAGGTTTCAAATGAGGTTAGAGGAAGGTCAAACGAAGAGAGATCAAGAAGATTGAGGGCTGGAAAGGGCCTGATGGGTTCGACAAGTAGGATATGACCAGTTCTTTAAAAAGAATTTTTGTAATACACATATGGTCCCTGACTTATGATGGCTTGGGACTTACGATTTTTCAGCTTTACTGTAGTGCAAAAGCAATACACACTCAGCAGAAACCATACTTTGAATTTTGGATTTTGATCTTTTCCAAGGCTAGTGATATACAGTACAATATACTAATGATGCTGGACAATGGCAGTGAGCCACAGCTCCTAGGCAGCCATGGAATCATGAGGGTAAACAACCAACATACTCACCACTATTCTGTACCCACACAACCACTGTTTTTCACTTTCAGTATAACATTCAATAAAATTACATAGATACTCAGTGCTTTATTAATATGTTTTAAAGATTTATTTATTTTAGAAAGCAAGTGTGCACAAGTCAGGGGGGCAGAGGGAGAGAATCTTCAAGCAGACTCCTTGCTGAGTGTGTAGCCTGACGTGGGGCTGAATCCCACGACCCATGAGATCATGACCTGAGGTGAAACCAAGAATTGACACTTAACCAACTGAGCCACTCAGGCAGCCCTACTCAACACTTTATTACAAATTAGGCTTTATGTTAAATAATTTTGCCCAACTATAGGCTAGTGTGAGTGCTTTGAGCACATTTAAGTCAAGCTTGTCTACACTATGATGTTTGGTGGGTTAGGTGTATTAAATGCATTTTTGACTTGATATTTGCAATTTATGATGGGTTTCTTGGAACATAACCCCATTGTAAGTTGAAGACTTGTATTAAAACTAAGCAGGATTCAGTGAGGTGACAGCAGGTCCAGACTAACAAAGAGACTCTTCCATATAACAAGAGACGAACTCCAGCTTAAAGGGGAAATAACTGGGGGAAAATATCCAGACTCAATTGATTTTGAATCTGCTACTAAGTGGTGCTATAATATTCTGTGTCCTAGACACTATGCTAGATGTCACCAATTCTCAGAATAAAGCTGCAAGGTTGATGTAGTTTTCTTCATTTTACAGATGAGGATTTGTAAACCAACATATCACAACACTTAGTAACTAGTTTTGCCAAGTTATTTAAGTAGTGTAAGACTTAAAATTTTTAAATTTAAATTGACATACAATGTTATATTAGTTTCAGCTATAAAGCATATTGATTGGAAATTTTGTACATTACTCAGTGCTCACCATGAGGACCATACTTACCATCTGTCACCATATAAGGTTGCTACAATATTATTAACTATATGCCCTATGCTGTACTTCTCAGCTTCAGCATTTCTCTTCTAACTGGAAGTTTCTGCCTCTGAATCCCCTTTATTTTGCCTTTTCTACTAGCCTACTTTCCCCTCTGGCAAAACCCACTTTGTTCTTTGTAGTTAAAAGTCTGCTTTTCTTGTCTGTTAATTTGTGTGTGTGTTTGTTTTTAGATTCCACATATAAGAGAAATCGTATACTATTTGTGTGTCTCTGAGTTACTTCACTTAGGATAATACTCTCTTGGTCCATTCATGTTGTCCCAAATGGCAAGATCTCATTTACTTTTATTTTTATGTCTGTGTAATATTCCAGTGTGTGTGTGTGTGTGTGTGTGTGTGTGTGTATAATCACATTTTTATCCATTCCTGTGTCGACGGACACCTAGATGGTTCCATATTTTGGCTATTATAAACTATGCTGCAATAAAGGTAGGAGTGCATATATCTTTTCAAATTAGTGTTTTCATATTCTTTGGGTCAATAGCCAGTAGTGGAATTACTGGATCACTTGGTATTTCTATTGTTAATTTTTTGAGGAACCTCTATAATGTTCTTCACAGTGGCTGCACCAATTGTTATTCCTACCAGTAGTGGAGTGTTCCTGATTCTGCACATGCTCACCAAAACTTCTTAGATCTTTTTTTTAATACTAGCCATTTTGACTGGTATGAGGTGATGTCTCATTGTGGTTTTGATTTGTATTTCCCTGATGATTAATGATGTTGAACCTTTTCAGGATGTGTGTTGGCACTCCCTCTGTGTTCTTTGGGAGAAAAGTCTGTTCAGGTCCTCTGACCATTTTTAAATCTGATTGTTCTTTCTGTGTCGAGTTGTATCAGTTCTTTATATATTTTGGATATCAACCCTTTATCAGATATATCATTTGCAAATATCTTCTCCCATTCGGTAGGTTAGCTTTTTGTTTTGTTGATAGTTTCCTTTGCTATGCAAAAGCTCTTTATTTTGATACAATTCCAATAGTTTATTTTTGTTTTTGTTTTCCTTGCTTGAGACCACTTATTCATAAATATATGGCTGAGACTGATGTCCACGAAATTACTCCTGTATTTTCTTTTAGCATTTTTATCTCAGGCCTCATAGTTAGGTCTTTAATGCATTTTGAGTGTATTTTTATGTGTGGTGTAGGAAAGTGATCCAGTTTTATGGGTCACAAATCAGGTCCCAACCAGTACCAAAAGACTGGGATCATTTCCTGCATATTTTCAGACCACAATGCTTTGAAACTTGAACTCAATCACAAGAGGAAATTTGGAAAGAACTCAAATACATGGAGCCTAATACATGGAGTATCCTACTAAAGAATGAATGGGTCAACAAGGAAATTAATGAAGAATTAAAAAAAAAACATGGAAACAAATGAAAATGAAAACACAACTATTCAAAACCTTTGGGATGCAGCAAAGGCAGTCCTAAGAGGGAAGTACATAGCAATACAAGCCTTTTTCAAGAAACAAGAAATGTCTCAAATATACAACCTAACCTTACACCTAAAGGAGCTGGAGAAAGCATGGGAAATAAAGCCTAAACCCAGGAGAAGAGAATTAATAAAGATTAGCACAGAAATCAATGAAATAGAAACCAAAAGAACAGTAGAACAGATCAACAAAACCAGCAGCTGGTTCTTTGAAAGAATTAATAAGATTGATAACCCCCTGGCCAGACTTATCAAAAAGAAAAGAGAAAGGACCCAAATAAATAAAGTCATGAATGAAAGAGGCGATCACAACCAACACTGAATAAATACAATTATAAGAACATACTATGAGCAACTATATGCCAACAAATTAGGCAATCTGGAAGAAATGGATGCATTCCTAGAGACATAGAAACTACCAAAACTGAAACAGGAAGAAACAGAAAACCTAAACAGACCCATAACCAGCAAGGAAATTGAAGCAGTATCAAAAATCTCCCAACAAACAAGAGCCCAGGGTCAGATGGCTTTCCAGGGGAATTCTACCAAACATTTAAAGAGTTAATACCTATTCTCTGAAGCTGTTTCAGAAAATAGAAATGGAGGGAAAATTTCCAAACTCTTTCTATGAAGCCAACATTACCTTGATCCCAAAACCACAACGACCCCACCAAAAAGAATTACAGACCACTATACCTGATGAACATGGATGCAAAAATTCTCACCAAGATACTAGCCAATAGAATCCAGCAGTACATTAAGAGGATTATTTACCACCACCAAGTGGGATTTTTTCCTGAGCTGCAAGGGTGGTTCAACATCTGCATATCAATCAGTGTAAAACACTACATTAATAAAAGAAAGGACAAGAACTACATGCTCCTCTCAATAGATGCAGAAAAAGCATTTGACAAAGTACAGCATCCTTTCTGGATTAAAACTCTTCATAGTGTAGGGACAGAGGGAACATACCTCAATATCATAAAAGCCATCTACAAAAAGCCCACAGTGAATATCATTCTCAATGGGGAAAAACTGAGAGCTTTTTCCCTAAGGCCAGGAACACGGCAGGGATGTCCACCATCACCACTGTTGTTCAACATAGTACTCGAAGTCCTAGCTTCAGAAATCAAACAACAAAAAGAAGTAAAATGCATCAAAATCAGCAAAGAAGAAGTCAAACTCTCACTCTTCACAGATAACGTGATATTCTATGTGGAGAACCCAGAAGACCCGACACCAAAATTACTAGAACTCATACAGAAATTCAGCTAAATGGCAGGATATAAAATCAATGCACAGAAATCAGCTGCATTTCTTTAACAAACAGAATAAAGAGAAATTAAGGAATTGATCCCATTTACAATTGCACCAAAAACTGTAAGATACCTAAACCTAACCAAAGAGGTAAAGGATCTGTACTCTAAAGACTAGAGAACACTCCTGAAAGCAATTGAGGAAGACACAAAGAAATGGAAAAACCTTCCATGCTCATGGATTGGAAGAACAAATATTGTTAAAATGTCTATGCTACCTAGAGCAATCTACACATTCAATGCAATTCCTATCAAAATACCATCAACTTTTTTCACAGAACTAGAACAAATAATCCTGAAATTTGTATGGAACCACAAAAGAGGAATGTTGAAAAATCAGAGGAATGTTGAAAAAGAAAACCAAAGCTAATGGCATCACAATTCCCAACTTCTAGCTCTATTACAAAGTTGTAATCATCAAGACAGGATGGTACTGGCACAAAAACAGACACATAGATCAATGGAACAGAATAGAGAGCCCAGAAATGGACCCTCAACTCTATGATCCACTAATCTTTGACAAAGCAGGAAAGAATATCCAATGGAAAAAAGACAGTCTCTTCAACAAATGGTGTTGGGGAAATTGGACAGCCATATGCAAAAGAATGAAACTGAACCATTTTCTTACACCATACACAAAAATAGACTCAAAATGCATGAAAGACCTAAATGTGAGACAGACACCTATCAAAATCCTAGAGGAGAACACAAGCAGCCACCTCTGTGACCTCGGCCCCAGCAACTTCTTGGTAGACATGTCTCCAAAGGCAAGGGAAACAAAGGCAAAAATGAACTATTGGGACTTCTTCAAGATAAAAAGCTTATGAACAACAAGGGAAACAGTCAACAAAACCAAAAGACAACTGACAGAATGGGAGAGGATATTTGCAAATGACATATCAGATAAAGGGCTAGTATCCAAGATCCTTTCTTATTAAACTCAATACCCAAAGAACAAATAATTCAGTCAAGAAATGGGCAGAAGATCTGAACAGACATTTCTCCAAAGAAGACATCCAAATGATCAATACACACATGAAAAACTGTTCAACATCACTCGGCATCAGGGAAATACAAATCAAAAGCACAATGAAATACTACCTCACACTGGTCAGAATGGCTAAAATTAACAAGTCAGGAAATGACAGATATTGGCAAGGATGTGGAGAAAGGGGAACTCTCTAACACTGTTGGTAGGAATGCAAGCTGGTGCAGCCACTCTGAAAAACAGTATGGAGGTTCCTCAAAAAGTTGAAAATAGAACTATCCTATGACCCAGCAATTGCACTACTAGGTATTTATCCTAAAGATACAAATGTAGTGATCCAAAGAGGCACCTGTATCCCAATGTTTGTAATAGCAATGTCCACAATAGACAAGCTATGGAAAGAGCCCAGATATCCATGGACAGATGAATGGATAAAGAAGATGTGGTGTATATATACACAATGGAATACTACTCAGCTATCAAAAAATGAAATCTTGCCATTTGGAAGGACATGGATGGAACTAGAGGGTATTATGCTAAGCAAAATAAGTCAATCAGAGAAAGACAATTATCATATGATCTCACTCATATGTGGAATTTAAGAAAAAAAAACAGGATCATAGGGGAAGAGAGGAAAAAATAAAACAAGATGAAATCAGAGAGGGAGACAAACCATAAGAGACTCCTAATCATAGGAAACAGTGTTTGCTGAAGGGAGGGGGGTGGGGGAATGGATAGGTAACTGAGTGATGGACGTTAAGGAGGGCATGTGACATAATGAGCACCGGGTATTATATAAGACTGATGAATCACTGACCTCTACCTCTGAAACTAATAATACACTATGTGTTAATTGAATTTAAAAATTTCAAAAAAAAGTGATCCAGTTTCTTTCTTTTACATGTAGCTGTCCAGTTTTCCCAGCACCATTTATTATATAGACTGTCTTCCTCTTTGTGTATCTTGTCCCCTTTGCTGTAGGTTAATTGACCAGTTAAGCATGGGTTTGTTTCTGAACTTTCAATTCTTTTCCATTGATGTGTCTATATTGTTGGATTGCATTGAATCTGTAGGTTACTTCGGATAGTATGGGATATTATGGACATTTTAACAGTGTTCTTCCAAACCATGAATATGGTCTATCTATCCATTTGTCTCATCTTCAATTTCTTTCATCGGTGTTTCATATATGAATACAGAGTACAGGTCTTTCATAAATGTATTCCTAGGTTATTTTATCCTTTTTGGTGCAATTATAAATGTTTTTTTTTTAATTGAAGTATTGTTGACTCACAGTTAAATTAGTTTCAGATGTACAAGATAGTGATTCAACAGGTTTATACATTATGCTATGGTCACCATGCATGTAGCTACCACCTGTCACCCTACATTGCTATTATAATACCACTGACTGTATTCCCTATGATGTACATTTTATTCCTGTGATTTATTTATTCCCAAACTGGAAGCCTGTATTTCTCACTCCACTTTACCCATTTAGCTCATATCCCACTCTCTCCCCTCTGATAACCATCCATTTTTTCTCAGTATTTATGAGTCTGTTTCTGCTTATTTCTTAGATTCCACATATAAGTGAAATCATACTATATTTGTGTTTATCTTATTTCACTTAGTATAATACTCTCTTGGTTCATCCATGTTGTCCCAAATGGGAATATCTTTCTTTTTATGGCTGAGTAATATTTCATTGTGTATCTATACCACTTCTTCATTTACCTATCAATGAGACACTGTGTTGCTTCCATATCTTGGCTATTGTAAATAATGCTGCAATAAACATGGGTGCATATATCTTTCTAAATTAGTGTTTTTGTATTTATTCAGTAAATACCTAGTATTGGAATTACGGATCTTATGGTATTTAATTTTTTGAGGAACCCCTCTACTGTTTTCCACAGTGACTGCACCAATTTACATTCCCACCAGCAGTGTATGAGGGTTCCCTTTTCTCCACAAGTTCTCCTCTTTTTGATACTAGCCATTCTAATTGGTGTGAAGTGATACCCCATTGTGGTTTTGATTTGTGTTTCTCTGATGGTTAGTGGTGTTGAGCATTTTTCATGTGCTTGCCGTCTATGGGACTTCTTAGGAAAAGAGTCTGTTCAGGTCCTTTTGACCATTGTTTTAATCAGATTGTTCTTTTGGTGTTGAGATGTACAAATTCTTTACATATTCTTGACATTAATACCTTAAGAGATATATCATTTACAAATACCTTCTCTCATTCAGTAGGTTGCCTTTTTGCTTTGTTGGTGGTTTATTTTGCTGTACAAAAGGTTTTTTGTTTTTGTTTGGTTGTTTTGGTTTTGTTTCCCTTGCCTCAGGAAACATACCTAAAAAAATGTTGCAAAGGTCACAGAGAGATTACTGCCTGTGTTTCTTCTAGATGTTTTACAGTTTCATGTCTCCCATGTAGGTCTTTAATGCATTTTGTGTTTATTTTTGTGTGTGGTGTAAGAAGGGGTCCTGTTTCATTCTTTTGCAGGTAGCTGTCCAGTTGTCTCAACACCATTTATTGAATAGACTGTCTTCTTCCAGCCATATATTTTGCATCTTTTATTGTGGATTAATTGACCATATAAGTGTGGGCTTATATCTGGGCTCTCTATTCTCTTCCATTGATTTATGTGTCTATTTTTGTGCCAGTACCATATTGTTTTGATTACTAGAGATTTGTAGTATATCTTGAAATCTTGCACTGTGATACCACCTGCTTAGTTCTTCAGTGTCAAGTTTCCTTGGCTATTCAGGGTCTTTTATGTTTTTTTTAAACATTTTAGGATTATTTGGTCTAGTTCTTCCAAAAATGCTGTTGGTATTTTGATAGAGAATACACTGAATTGATAGATTGCTTTGGTCTTATAGACATTTTAATGATATTAATTCTCTCAATACATGAACACAGTATATCCACTTGTTTCCACCTGTGTTGTCTTTATTCTCTTTCATCACTGTTGCAGTCTTCAGCATACAGGTGTTTCGAATCCTTGGTTAAGTTCACTGCTAGGTATTTTATTCCTTTTGGTATAATTTTAACTTGAAATATTTCTCTTTCTGCCACTTCATTAGTGTACAGATATGCAACTCATTTTTGAGTATTAAATTTATATCCTGCAACTTTAGTGAATTCTTTGAATATTGTTCATATTTTTAGGTGGAGTCTTTAGGGTTTTCTGTGTATAGTATTACACCATTGCAGAGGGTGACAACTTAATTTCTTCCTTACCAGTTTGTAGGTCTTTTATTTCTTTTCCCTGTCTGATTGCTGTGGCTAGGCCTTTCAGTATTATGTTGAATAAAAGAGGCAAGAGTGAACATTCATCCTTCTTATTCTGGCTCATAGAGGAAAAGCTCTATTTATCCTCATCGACTAAGATCTTAGCTGTGGGTGTCCATCTTTTCCTTTATTAAGCTGAGATATGTTCCCTCTAAATCCACTATTATTAAGAATTTTTATCATAAACATAGAAATTTTGTCAAATGCTTTTTCTGCATCTATTGAGATGATCACAATACTTATCATTTGTTAATGTGACATATTGTGTTGATTGATTTACAAAGATTGAACTGTTCTTGTCTCCTCCAAATAAATCCCAGTTGATTGGGGTGAATGGTTCTTTTAATGTATTGTTGAATGCAGTTGGCTCATCTTTTGTTGATGATTTTTGTATTTTTGTTCATCAGGGATACTGGCTGAAAGTTTCTTTTTTTCTTTTTTCTTTTTTTTTAATAGTGTCTGATTTTGATATCAGGGCAATGCTAGTCCCATAGAATGTATTTGTGAACTTTCCTCTTTTATTTTTTGGAATAGTTTGAGGACAATAGGTATTCACTCTTCTTTAAATGTTTGGTGGAATTCATTTGTGAATCTGTCTGGTCCCGGACTTTTGTTTGTTGGTTTTTTTTTTTTTTTTGTTTTTGTTTTGTTTCTCCATTACCAATTCGATTTCCTTACTAGTAATTGGTCTGACAGATTTTCTATTTCTTCCTGATTTGGTTTTGGAAGATTCTAGGTTTCTAGGAATTTATCCATTTCTTCCAAGTTGTCTAGTTTTTGGCATACAGTTTTTCATAGTATTCTTATAATTCTTTTTATTTCTGTGGTGTCAGTTACTTTTCTTTCATTTCTTATTCTATTTTGTGTCCTCTTTTTTCTTGGTAAGTCTAATTTTCTATCATTTTTATCTTTTTAAGAACTAGCTCTTGGTTTTGTTGATCTATTTATTTTAGTCTCTATTCCATTTATTTCTGCTCTGATCTTTATTATTCCCTTCCTTCTAACACTGGGTTTTGTTTGCTCTTTTTCTAGTTCCTTTAGATATAAATTAGATTGAGATTTTTCTTGTTTCTGGAGGTAGTACTGTATCACTATAAATTTCCCTCTTTGGGACACAGTGAAAGCTGTTGTAAGATTTTTAACTGTTGTATTTTCATTTACATTAGTCTCCGAGTATTTTTAAAATTTTCTCTGTGAATACTTCATTGACCCATTGGTCATGCAATAGTGTTTTAACCTCCAGGTATTTGTGTTTTCCATTTTTGTTTCTTCTTACTGATTTCTAGTTTCATACCATTGTGGTCAGGAAAGATGCATGGTATTATTTTATTCTTAAAATTATTGAGTCTTGCATTGTGGTTTAGCCTATGATCTATTCTGGAGAATGCCCCATGTGCACTTGAAAGGACTCTGTAATCTTGTTTTTGGATGGAATGTTCTGTATTATGTCCAACTGGTCTAACATGTCATTTTAAAGACACTGTTGGAGCACCTGAGTGGCTCAGTCAGTTGAGCATCCGACTCTTGATTTCAGCTCAGGGCATGGTTGTGAGATCAAGCCCCTTGTTGGGTTCCATGCTCAGCAGGGAGTTTGCTCGAGATTCTCCCTCTGCTCCTGCTCATGTGCTCTGTCTCTAAAATAAATGAATAAATCACTCACTTATTATATTCCTAACTCTGATGCTTTTTTATATTTTCTCTGCTGACATTTTCACTGAGTTCTTTCCCGCTCCTCTGTAGTCTGGTGAGCTTCTTTATGACCATTACTTTTAATTCTTTATCAGGTTGATTGATTATCTCCATTTCATCTAGTTCATTTTCTTACCTTTTGTCTTATTTGGAGCATATCCCTTTGTCTCCTCACATTGCCTTTGTGTTTATTCCTATGAATTAGGCAGCACAGCTACTTCTAACATTGAAGGAATGGTCTTGTGTATGGTCATCTATGTAGACTGGGTGTGTCAGTGACTGGCTGGTTGGAGTTGTGGCTGGCATGAACTTGGTGGTCCTGGGGCACTCATGCTGGGGCTTCCCTAATGGAATGGCTAGAGCTGTAGTGGGCATAGGCCAGGGTATTCCTATAACTCTCCATGCAGAGGGTGCCCTGGCAGGATAGCTAAAGCCAAAGTTGGTGCAAACTGGAGTGTGCTGGGGTTCTCTGCATGGAAGGCACCTAGTGGGTTAGGTGGAAGCAAAGAGGGGTGCAGGCTGGGGTGTCCTGAGCACCCTATGCAGGGCCTGCCCTAGTGGGGTGGCTGGAGTCACAGTGTAGCATGGTCTGGGGCATCCTGGGGTGCTCCATACAGTGGGTGCCCTGACAGGAGAGCTGTATCTGAACTGCGTGCACGCTGGGGTATCCTGGAATGCTTAGTTCATGGGATGCTCTGGCAGGACAACTAGAGCTCTGGCTGGTGTGGGTTAGGTTGTCTCAGGGATTTGGTGCAGGGTTTGCTTTAGTCAGGTGGCTACAGCTGAGGCAGGGTACAAACCGGGGGGTTCTTGGGATGCTCTTTGCAGGTTAAGTCCTGAAGCTCTCTTGAGCTGGGGGTATCAAACATAGCAAGAATTAGGAGATAAAAAAGTGTGCGCCTGGAGTGTTCCACAATGTTTTGTGCCTGTGTCACCTTGGCAGGATGGCTGTAGGTGTAGTGAGTGCTGAGCAGGGGTGTCTTGGTGTGTGGCATGCTGGAGGCTGCCTTATTTGCATGGCTTGGTCTCGTGTGGGCTAGAGGCCAGGGGATCACAGAGTCAGCAGGCTAGCTAGGGTGCCTGGACCCTATTCCTGTCCATGCTAACAAGGTGGAGAGGGAATATAAACAGTGGTGCTTACCAGCACCTCCAGTGCAGAGTTCTTGCTGCTCTCCTTTTTGGTGGTGGTAGGGCTGGATCCTTTATAGGCTAGTTGCTTTTAATTTGTGGCTTTTTTTTCTGTGCCCCAGCGCAGATGCCTCTGCTCACAGTTCCTTAGTACTATCCCTCCCCATTGCTATTTGCAGTGTTGGGACTGGGCTATCTTCATTAATATGTTTCCATCTCTCTTGCAGTTATGTGGTCATCTTTTGTGCAGAAGCTGTTCAGTCAGCTCTCACTTCTCCTTCAGGAGGAATTGCTCCACAAATAGGTTTATATTTGGTGTGTCTGTGAGGGAGGTGAGTTCATAGTCTTCCTAAGCCATCATCTTGCACTACTCTCCAATGGGAGTTTTAAATTTCTTTCTGCTACTGCATTATTAGTATATAGAAATGTAACACATTTCTGTATATTAATTTTGTACACTGCAACTTTCCTGAATTCATTTATCTGTTCTTTGGTGGAGTCTTTTGGGTTTTCTATAATTAGAAAATATATATCTACAAATTATGATAGTTTATCTTCTTACTAATTTGGAGGCCTTCCCTTTTTCTTTTCTGATTGCTACAGCTAGGACGTCCAGTATTATGTTGAAAAGTGGCAAGAGTGGATCCTCATCTTGTTCCTGGTCTTAAGGGGAAAGCTTTCAGTTTTTCACTTTTCAGTATGATGTTGTTTATGGGTTTTTCATATTTGGTTTATCATGTTGAGGTATGTTCTCTCTAAACCCAATTTGTTGAGTTATCATGAATGGATGTTGCATTTTGTCAAATGCTTTTTCTGCATCTCTTGAGGTGATCATATGGTTTTTAGTCTTTCCTCTTAATGTGATATGTCACATTGATTTACTTGTGAGTATTGAAACACTTTATTCCTAAAATAAATCCTACTTGATCATGGTGATTTTTTAATGTATTGGTGGATTCAGTTTGCTAATATTTTGTTCAGCATTTTTTGCATCTATGTTCAGATATGTTGGTCTGTAGTTTTTTTTTTTTGTAATGTCTGGTTTTGGTATCAGGCTAATACTCACCTCACAGAATACATTTGGGTATTTTCCTTCCTCTTCTATATTTGTGGAATAGTTTGAGAACAGGCATTAACTCTTGTTTAAATGCTTGTTGAATTCAACTATAGAGCCATCTGGTCCTGGGTTTTTGTTGGTAGTTGATTACTAGTAATGAAATTGAATGGGTAATCAGTCAGTTCATATTTTCTCCCTGATTAGTTTTAGAAGATTGAATGTCTCTAGGAATTTCTCCATTTCTTCCAGGTTGTCCAATTTGTTGGCGTAATATTGTTCATAGTAGTTTCTTGCAATCCTTTGTATATCTGTGGTGTTTGTTATTTTTCTTCATTCCAGATTTATTTAGGTCTTTTCTTGATGTGTCTGGGTAAAGGTTTATCAGTTTTGCTTTCATTAATCAGCTCTTGCTTTTACTGCTTTTCTTTTTTTTAGTTTATTTCCACTCTAATCTTTATTCCTTGCTTCCTTCTACTAGCTTTGGGCTTTCTTTTTCTAGATTCTTTAGGTATAAGGTTAGGTTGAGATTTCTCTTGTTGCTTGAGATTGCTATAAACTTCCCTGTTAGAACCACTTTTGCTGTGTCCCAAAGATTTTGTACCATAATGTTTTCATTTACATTTTTCTCCATGAATTTTTTTGACAACTTTTTTTTTCATTGACCCACTGGCTTAATACCATGTTGTTGAGCCTCTGTATTTGCGTTTTTTGTTTTCCAGTCCTTGTAACTTATTTCTAGGTACTGTTGTGGTTAGAAAAGATGCTTGATATGATTTCAGAAAGTCTTCTTAAATTTACTGAGATTTGTTTGTGGCGTAATATATGATCTATCCTGGAGAATATTCCATGTACACTTAAATAATGTGTATTCCACTGTTTTTGGATGGATAAGTTAGATCCATCTGGTGTAATGTGTTGTTTAAAGCCACAAGACCTTTATATTAAAGGAAGGTAAAGCTACCTACACCTCATCACTGTTAAGATTAATTATCAACATATCTACATATATATGTAGACACCCAAATATACAAATGCATATAGTAGCACCTGGACCTTCATACATATTTCTGGTACCATACTGTGAGGAGGGAAAAACCCAATGCCTAAGGTACGTATGGTCATGGTGGCATAACTGAGTTCAACTGTAGGCCTCCTTTTATTTATATACTTATATATTTATGCTCAAATTATACTGAACAATAATCTTTGACGTACAGGCTTCTCTTCTTTTGTAGGTAGTGGATGTAAGTAGAGAAGGCAAAGAAGAAGTATTCTATGGGCCTACACTCCCTTTTGCTTCCAATGGAATAGCTGCATGCTTCCTTCCAGCTCCCTATTTCACATGCCCTAACCTTCAGACTCTTCAAGTGCCTCATCACAGAATCGGGACCATCTGAAAGGCAATACTTTGTTAATAACTATCATGAACAGAAGGGAAAGAAAAGCTTCACTTTTGGATACTGGGCATGAAAAGACTCAGTGCTCAATGCTTCCTTGTTGTGTATGTCTTATATTCAGATAAACATTAGCAAAAAAATGAACAGTTTTCTAAAATACATTACTGAAAACTCCTGTCACCCTTCTCTTTGTGTGTCAATATACAATATACAGGACTTTTACTGTCGTGTAGCTTAGTACCAACTTAATGGTCCATAATTGTTCCACAATTGTTTAAGAGTCTTCTTGTATACTTTTTCTAAATCAGTGCTGTCTAGGAAAACAGGACAATGTTAGTAAGGAATTTATTTCACAAGTACTGTCGTCAATGGTCTTTAAAAAAAATATTCAGTAGTTAATTCCCTTACTACTTAAACCTGGGTTTGTAATTTTTCTTTTAAAAATTTAACATGCAGCCCCACTCGGTATAGACTCAGCATTATGACATTATAAAATTTTAAATGCCATATTTTATTCAAGGTAATACGAATAATAGAAGTACACCAGAAGAGCAGTTAGAATACCCATATTTTTTGGCTTGGTTAATCTGTGACCTGCTAGGTGCTTACCTTTCAGTACTTGTTTTACCACTAATTTTTAAGGAGGATAATTATTGATTTCCATATTAATTCAGAAGAATTTTGTGAAGATTAGGCAAATGCTAAGTACTTAAGAAGAAAAAAGTTATTCAAATTACAAGGTATTTTACTGTGTTTAGAACCTTGTTAACTGAAAGGGGAGGTTATTTTTGAAATTAAATAATTACTAAATAGAACTTGAAACACATACTATGGGATAAATGATTCTGAAAAGCATGTGAAAGATATGCTAATTAGGAAAAGGGGAGTTTACCAAAGCCAAAGATTCCCAAGTCTGTACAAATTCTTGCTTCAAATAATAATTTAAACCTCTCATTTAAACTCATTTAGTGAAAAATGACATTTAAGCTCAAGAAAAATTAGTGGTACTAATTTTGGCACCATAAAGTGCTCTGACATAAATCTGAACCTAGACTTAGTAATTCTAATAAAAGTTTTTTCCACTTTGTTAAAGGTTATGTCAATCTTGAGCACTTGTGGGATTCTTTTCCACCACCGATACATATTTTATTACTACAAACTTTTAATAATGCATAAGAATTCTTATTTAGGTGAGGTTTTTGGATTTGCTTTGTCTATAACAAAAAATATATATAAAATAAAACTCAATCACATTTGAACATAAATTCAAGAAGTATAACATGAATTTTTCCCTTTTCTGAATCTTGTTAGAATCTAAGTCACCTTTACTAAAAGGGAGACTATACACTTTTTTTCCTTCAGCATAGTTTAAGTATTCAGCAATCTTTCTTTATCTTATAGGAAACTCTCATTTTATTCATGGAACCACTTTCAGTAATCAGAAGTGAATAAAAACATAAACCCTTTTTAATCCTAAATACAAAATTCACTAATGTTATACATTGTTATACCTAAAAATTTTAATTTCCAAATAATAAATAATCTGGTTATTCAGATTAAAGAACAGGAGGAGAGACTGGGGTAAGGAAAAAAATAAAAAACCTCCCAGAGATTTAGCCAAAAAAATTTTAATTTTACAGTTCTGAAAAGTGCAAATTGATACTGATCATTGATACCAAAGAGTCTCTTTAAAGGGTATAAATCATGTAAACTAAACATTTTAAATGCCTTACCAAGTCAGGAAAATGACTTCCAGTATTTGAGATAGCCTTCAACAAGAACCTAAGCAAGAAGTATTTCAGATTTACTAAAATTTCTACTTGACAAATGAATTTACTTCCAGTTGTTTCTACCTTATAAAAACCATTACACTTGTAATCCCAGATCCTATATCCAATGAATGAAAGGGAAAGGGTCTAAAAATAAGCTTGCCTGACTGATAATGAAAAGGCAGCCTGAGATTACTGTTATTTTCTATATAGATTTCTAAGTATTCATTTAAAACAGATTGGCATATTAGCAAACCCCTTCTTGGTGATATTTAATGTGTTATTCACTAATTACAGAACTGAACTCAGAAAATTTTAAAAGTTTTGCATAGCTTTTGAAAACCTCTTTTATGCTGTAGCCAGAGAACAGAATCCAAAGTGCAACATTCCAAGGAAAAATAAAATGCAGAACACTTATGATTAGATCATTTTCCTCAAGTTACTAATAAGAGCTAATAAACATTCTAGAAAGGTATGTTTGGTCATATAAACCAAATTCCACTGAAACTATTCAAATATATATTTTCCATTTAAGTGGGCTATCCTATAGTAATTCATCTTCCATTTTTACTCTTTAAAATTATAGACCGTATCTAATTTGAATTTCTGTTGGAAGATCATGAAACTTCTAACACCTTAAACAGCACTTCAAGAGTTGAGTTTGTAAGAGAAGACACAGCACCACATAGATAACAGCAGAATATTCCTTAGTGTAGGAGGAAAAGCCAGCAAAGACCTTATTCTCGAAAACAATGTCTTTGTAAAGTGAAATGAGATTCCTTAGATTCTTCATAACAAAATACCTATTAGGTTACGATTAGGACATTTTTCCTGCTTTTTTGCCTCCTATTTTCCTCACAGTTTAATCACATGTATATTGTATCCCTTTCAGCTATTGTAATAACTGGAAAACTCACTCTCTATTGTTTTACCCCAGAGTATAAAAACAGGAATAAGATAGAACTATTCCTCCAGGTAACACGGTTCACTTTTATTTTGGTTTTCAAATAGTCAATCTGTCATAAAGGAAGTGGAATAATCATGGATGCAGTGTAAATTATATACATTAAAAAGTTATATATTATTATAGGCATAATTATAAACATGAATATATAACGCCCAGAATTTTTCTGAAAGCACAATTCACAAATGCAATAAGTTGGATAACTATTAGCACACTAAAAACTTTAATAAGCATATTCAGTTCTAATCATGAGGTACTTTGGTAACCTTAGCAATATAATTATCACAGAATCAAAATACAAATTTTATTAAATATGTGAAGAATATGCTAACTTTGCTAGCTTCCCAAACCAACTGTTTCAAGCAAACAAAACATGGTATTTATATTGGCATACTATACACTTGACTGACAAGGTAGTATTTTTAACCCTAGAAGGAGTAGGCAGGAGATCAGTTTTTGGAAAATGTAAGGTTTACAAAAAGTCTATAGGATTTAGGGAAGACAGGTTTCCTAGAGGCTTTTCCCAATTGCAGAAGCTTGTCAAATTTTTATATAACAGATAATCTTAACAAAGGGGAAGTAAAAATAACTGTCAAAGGTTCTGTTAAAGTACATGTAATTCTTTAAGGAGAAAGTACTTTTAAATAAAAATTTGTGATGAAGCATGGAAGAAGATAATGGGTAAAGAACACATACAATCTACAGATACATATTTTTATATATATATAGATGCCCAGGTAGTAAAAGTCAAATATGCTTAAGAAAAAATATGCTAGGTTTAGATAAAGATATAAAAGTTTTAAAGTATGAAACTCTTCTAATGCAAATGGATTCAATACTGGATGATTTTTGTACAGAGATCATATTCCATGTTTTTTACTTCCCCATGAAAACCTAATTAAATGTTCAATTAAAATTTAAATCATAACCAAATCTGAATGTCTAATAAAGTCCTTCTATCACCCTGTTGTCCTTCAATGAACTCTTTTACATTCCATCTGTATATTTTACAGAAATTATTTGACTGGAATACTCATGTATCTAAAATATATTTTAAGTATCTTCCTATTTCAGTGTGTTAAGGTTAGGTTTCTAGAGAAAGGGTGGTATTTTAGGCTGGCAAACAATGAGGCTTAGAGCGTAGAATGAACATGGCATTCAGATATTCGAAGGCAGCTAGTCTCCTGCTTAAGTTTGCACAGAAAAGGTAGAGTCAGATGGCAGAAAGTCTCCTGACTGAAGTGGATGTCCTTGAGTAGAAAAGTAAGAAGAGGAAAGTAATATTTTAGGAACATTAATGTCAGAACTGTGTGAGGTTAAATTGCAGGAAAGGAGATCAGAGATAAGAGAGATTGACAGCACCCAATAGAAAAGATGGTTGGGATGCACGGGATGGCAAAAAGAAAAGCAAGAAGCCCATACTGGTGATCAACTGAAAGTGGGGAACAAGTAAGAATCGAAGTTGCTTCTGCAGTTTCAAGGCTAACTGACTTGGGAAAATAGTGTCTTCCCTGGGTAGAAAAGAAAGGCAGGAGCTAGTTTAAAATAGGCGACAAGTGCAGCTCGACATGTTGCCTTGAGATTTCAGGAGGATCCAACTAGAGGGGTTAAGAGAGAAATTAGCACTAGAAATAGATTTTAGAGATAAAATTATGACCTACTGTTATCAATTCACTACTAGAAGACAGAGTGAGTGAAGGGCCAGATCTTACCACTGGGGACAAGAAAGAACGCGAAGGTGCTTTCAAAGTACAGTATGTAGGAAGGAACAGTATCATCGAGGAAGGGCTGAGAAGATAAAGCAAAATGCAAATGTCAGACCAAAGAACAGAACAAACGAGAACGTAGTCTGAGATTTCAGCAAAAGAGAATGGCTGACATTACAGTGGGAGAAGCAGGGGCCCTAGAGATGACAGGTTATTTAGGGGAATAAGTGATGGGTCATGAAGATTTTCCAGGAAATGAACTGAGTTAATTTTTTTTCTTCAATTAAAAAAACAGCATCTTTAAAATTTTACTTATATATAAACACATGTATATATACATAAGTATTGTCACAGATTTTTTTTGTTGTTACTGATTTTTAAAGTACAAACTGCTTATTCTTAGCATCTACACATATATATCCCAATGCATGATTCAGAAGCAACGTTTCTCAGCCTTAAACACTTCATACTCTAAGGAGTGAGAGTCTCAAAGATAATTTTATCAGTCCCACTTAGAAAATAAAAAAACTATATATACACATATATACACATAAATAACTCCTTTAAAAGCATTACCTTAAACAGATCAAACTTCATTTGCTGAAACTTGCAAAGAGATTTAAGTTTAATCAGTCACTATCATAATGAAAAGAAGCTCAGTTCTATGAAGTCTGTTACATAACCTTAAAGAGGCTTTTATTCATTCTATTTGTTGACATAATGACAGTTGACCTGGAGGTGGAAGGGACAGACTATCTGTATGTCATGAAAACAACAGATACTTCTTTAGAATTCACAGATAAAAGTTAGGAGAGGACTATTAACTAGAGTTCACTGATTGTAATATATTTCATTTTGAAAGATACTTCTTGAGTCAGAAAAGGAAGGAACCAGAAGAAGCATGATAAACACTAGAGTCCCAAGAAGAAAAGAGATATTTCAAAGTTAACAAACATGACATGTAAGAAACAATTTGAAAAAAAGGTGAATCTTCATCTAGGACATAGTAGAGACAGAGGAACAACATTGAGAGGTGTTCTTTACGTTTGTGCATGAATAATTAGTAATCATGTCTGTATGCCTCAAATAGAACACATGTCACTAATATATTTTCACATACATTATTCTACTGATTCTTACCAGAACACTGTGAAATAGAAAAAGGAATATTATTCTTTTTTCTCCATGGAGAAACTGAGGCTCAACAAGGTTAAGTAACTTGCTGAAGTTTACAAAGCAGAGCTGCATTTGAGACCTACATGGGTTCCCAACACTAGGACTGGAGTTCTTTTACCAAATAATGCTCACCACAAAAAGGAGTCAAGGACGAGAGCCTAACTGATAAAATAAAAATCTGGATGAACTACTTAAAGAGTTGAGACACAAGAGCTGCTAAAGGAACTAAACTGGTTCCTTGTAAACATATAAGATGCTAAATTTTAAGAGGCTCTAACTGAAGAGCAAGGAGATAAGTCAGCTGACTTCTCAGTCCTCTTCTGTTAATTTGTAATCCTAAGATATTTCAGAATATTATTTGTCTTTTCTTAAAAGCTCTTACTTATCCCCCTCCTGATATGTCTTTTCATAAACTTCCAAAAAGGATGACTAGAGAAAAAAAAAAAAATCTGGCAACTGTTAGAACCACTGCTGACTTAAGTTTTAAAACATTTTACATACTATCTCTATATTCATTTAGCCAGACTCAGCCTCTTTCCTCACAGAGTTAAGTGTGCTGGGTATTTATTAGCTTGCCTCACACATGGTCTGACAAAAGATGACAAACATACATCCTATCTTCTGAACCCCCCTTTCACTAAAACCAGCAGAGAATAGCCAGATAATTTGAAAAAAAAAAAACCAACCCCAAAACATCATATTAAAACATGACTTGTAAGAAACAAAACACACACAAATAATTCACAAGTCAAAAAGTCATATTATAGTGACAAGTCCCTGGATCACCCAGTACAGACCTGCTTCAAGGACATACACAGAGATACTCCCAGTTAGAAAAAAAAATTACATCAGTTTAACTAAAAACTCTTCAAGAGAGAATGCAATTTTGTCAACTTCCAAAGATCCTATAATATACTTATTTAACTTTTATTTCCTTATTTATGTACTTTATACTTACAGGGATGTAAGGAAAAAAATTCTAGAAGGTATTTTTAACAGAACATTATACCATTGCTGTGCAAAGTGGCTTTAGATAGTTATAATGAATAGAGAGGGCAAAGCACAAAATATATTAGGTATTATCACTCTCCAGTCTTTGCATTTCATCTTGTCCAACTTGTCCTAGGTGAGATAAAAGTTTGCTATAGGCCTCCCTAAGAAAAAAGAAAAGAAGGTAGATATATTTATTAACTTTTCCATAATTTTTCATTTAAGTATTTACAAATTGAGCCTACCTGAATGTCTGTCTACACACATGTGCACCCACACCCAAACAATATGATTAAAGTACTTTGATTCTTTAACAAACTTGGAACATATGATTTCTCATGAGTGCTGACTCCTCCAAAACAACCTCTTTAGGAACTACAGGTCTTTTTCCATGGTGTTGCATTATTTCACACAGACCAGCACAATCTGAAATTAGGTTGGTAAGCCTATATGAAAAAAAGCCCCACTACTATTTTTGACCCAAATCCATATTATCTAATTGGGTCACTCTTCTTACTCACTGGATACACGATATAGTTGATTCAGTACATCAAACATCCCTCAAAGGGTAGATTCGCCACCATGGATTTTATACAAAAACAAGATACCCGAGGCTCTAAAGTCCCCTTCCCAATGAGGAGCACTGAATGTTTTGAGCAATAGTGGCACTGCTGAAATACATAGCTTTCTAAGGTGCTCACTTTGAAAAGAACGGTATGTGAATGGATCTGCCAGTCGTAGTATGGAAACATTCATCAATTCAAAGAACACACCCTAAATTTTTAGGAATGGGAAAATAAGCCATCTCCAGAAAACAAAACTAGATTTTTATCATCATTGCCCAAAGAATGTAATCAAATGATCCAAACATACCTTTGTGCAGTATTTCTGCCAAGGCCCCATTTCTGCTCTGAATCCTTCAGAGATTGAGTGAGGGTAGAAAGCAAGTCGATAACAACTTGCTGGTCCAATGCTGCTACTGTTTCTAAAATGCTGTAAATCTGATAATCATATCTCATAGCATAATCCTGGATAAAATGCCTGAAAGTAAATCAAGTTACACAGGATTACTTCTGGGGAAGTTCCTTGGGCTGGTATCTGTATGACGATCAGCTGGAACCTGAACTCAAGAAAGATCATTTCACATAAGATTACCTGAAAAATCCAGATGCCCTATGAAGACAATTTACAACACTTAAAAATCAAGGACAGAAATGGCTTATTTCAGTGTAACCAGAATGATGGCATTGGTAGGAAAAGGGAAGAGTTGGAATCCCAGGAGGGAGAATAAGAAGGAAAATCTAGTTCCAGGGACTTTGCTGCTATTCTTTGTATGTCAAAATCTTAGCAGGAAGAACATGGAAAAAGGGAGTCCAGGGCGCCTGGGAGGCTCAGATGGTTAAGTGTCTGCCTTCGGCTCAGGTCATGATCCCAGGGTCCTGGGGTTGAGTCTCGCATCGGGCTCCCTGCTCCTTGGGAGCGTGCTTTTCCCTCTGCCTCTCTCTCTCTCATGAATAAATAAATAAAATCTTAAAAAAAAAAAAAAAAAGGGAGTCCAGTTTCCTAGGTATTTCTTAGTTCTTCATATTCCTGGATAAATAATCAAACAATATTTTTATGAGAAAAGTTATTCATAATATATATTTTTATATTCCTTAACTGAATAGGAGATTTTAGACCCACAAGAGGCCTTCATAATAAGAATTGTATGTTTTAACCCTACAATTTCCACTCTCTCCCCCAACAAAATAAAAGCCACCTAGCTTAATAAATTGTACATAACAAACAGGCAATCTTCATTTGTATAAAATCCTTTTTCCCCTCTTAGGGTTTTACAGGTTTTTTTTTTTTTTTTTTTTTTCTTTTTGGGGGATTTTACAGATCTTACAAATCCACTATGTATTTCCTGTGATCATAATTTAAATAAATTGTAACCAACGGACAAGTGCCAATGATGTGATAAGAAAACAAAGTGAGGAGTCAAAGAACCAACACAGAAGAAAATGGACTTGTGTTATTTATCACAGTAGTGCTAGGGCACAGATATGCATAATAAAAGTGAACTGGTAGAAATTGTGAGACGTATTTAAAAACACTGCCCTAACAGAAAGTACAAGAGTCTAGAGGAGGCAAGGCAGGAAATGACAACAAAACCCAAAACACAGAAAACATGATTCCAATTGCATTCTTATTCTTGGGAACCAACATCACATCTACTCCTATACAGTCTATGCTTCACAAATGAAGTACAATGAAGCCTTCTGGGTCTACAGTATCTAAAGCAGGTAAAAAAACCAGTGACATGTACTTCTGGATCCCGAGTAACATGTTTGGCAGTTCTGAGGGCCTGTGAGCCTGTCATGATGACCCACACACCACCGTTTTGTCCCTTCAATACATGCAGGAGTCTTCATCACCAAATTCTCAGGTGATTTTAAGTCAGCTCGCTCATATTCCTCCCTGGCACTTTTGTCTTTTTTAATAAAATAGCACAATGTAACAAAACTATGGCCAAAAAATATAATAATTGAAATACTATAACAAGTAGTAACACATTATGTTTTGGATAATTAGTTATTTAAAAAACATGTTGGCTGTCAAATGGCTGGCAATGCCAGTTGGCACATTTTCCAGTTACCTAAACACAGAAGTCAGCTGGGCGGCAGGTTCTCCCTCTGACCCCACTTGGCAGGCTTTAACCATGTATTGCAGGTTCTCTGTGGCCAGCCTTTTAACTAGGAGGAAAAATTACAGCATTACACACTGTATCTGAATTGACCATCTGGATCCTCATTTTTATGAACACTCTTAATTTAGAAAAATATGTTGTTTTCTTAAAGTTTATACAGCTTTTTAATTATTTTTCAAAATGAAATAGTTATGAGTTTTTGTTTTGTACTGAAGTGTATCTATCTCCTTATCTCCCATTTTAAGAAAATATAAAAAGCTTCAGTCTATTTTTTACAAGCTGATAACTGAAAAAATACATGAACATAAGTCTCTTAGAAAGAACCCATATTCAAAAACATTTTATCATCCTAATCCTGCAAGCAGTTACATACTGACAAAAGATAGCCTTTAATCATTCAGCTGATTTACAGATGAGCGGATTGATTTTTTAAAATTCATAGGCATATTTCTCCCACTCTCTTAACAAATTAGAAACCGACAATTTACCTTCGCTCAAAATTAGTCAAAGATACGTATATACATACACACACATAAATCAACTATTGGTGATGCTATCTTCTTTTCAAAAAAGACAGCAAAGTTACATAAAGAACATTTGTACCCTTTAAATATTTAACCAAGTCATTTAAAATTGTGCATTTCTCCAAAAAAATGGAATAATATCAAGAAGGAAAATAGAAAATTCCGTATGTTCCAAATGCTACTGAATTTTTGTTATGTTGTTTTTGGCACATTAAATATAAGTAGCTGGGGAGAAAGTGCTTTGTCTAAGAATAAAAAGTAATTCAGAAACTCTAATTCATTATAGCAGGAGAATAAAACAGGATATATATGAACTTCAATTAATTAATATGTACTTAGTAATGTTCTCTACGGCATGAGGATGTTGGATAAAGAAGATGTAGCATACTTTTCTTCATTGAACTAATAACTCCTCATACTATAGTTCTGAAATCAGTATAATTGGTTCTTAAAAGACACTTCCTTGAAAAACTTCAAAAGCTCCTCTGTGGAAAAAGTACCAGAATATGAAGAAATAGCCTTCACAGAGAATTAATAGTAAGCACTGGGTTTTTATTTTACAATAGTTTTATTGAGGTATAATTCACATATCATAAAAACCAATCTTTTAAAGTGTACAATTCACTGGTTTTTAGAATATTCAGAGTTGAGAAGGCATCACCACTATCTAATTTCAGAGCAATTTCATCACCTCTCCAAAAAACCTTAACTCATTAACAATCATTCTCCACTTTCTTAATCGCCCAGCCCCTGGCAACCACTAATCTTTGTTTTGTCTCTATGGATTTAAGTCTTCTGGAAATGTCTTATAAATGGAACCATACACCATGTGGTCTTCTTCCTTTTTTTTAAGATTTTATTTATTTGAGAGAGAGAATGCGTGTGAGTGGGGGGAGGGGCAGAGGGAGAGAGGGAAAGAGAATGTCAAGCAGGTTGGGCACTAAGAGTGGTGCCTGACGTGGGGCTTGATCTCATGACCATGATTATCATGACCTAAGCCAAAACCAAGAGTCAGATTATCAACCAACTGAGGCACCCACGCACCCCTCCATGTGGTCTTCTGTGACTGTCTTCTTTTTACTTAGTATAATGTTTTAAGGTTCATCCATGCTGTAGAAGGTATCAGGACTTTCTTTTGAAGGCCAAATAATATTCCACTGTACAGATATACCCCATTTTATCCACTCATTGGTGGATGGACATCTGGGTTGCTTCCATTTGGAAGCTATTATGAACCAAGCTGCTATGGATCAGTGTTACAGGTGTTTTAAAAAAAAAAAACAAACAAAAAAACCAACTATTTGCAATATTTAAGTAAACAACTTTAAAAAAAATTTTTTTTTAGTTTTTCTTTACATTAACAGCTTTAGTGTCATATAGTTCACATTCTATACAATTCACCCATTTAACATGTACAATTCCATGATTTTTAGTATAGTCACAGAATTGTGGAACCATCACTACAGCCGATTTTAGAGTATTTTCTTTACTTTGCAAAGAAACCTGATAGTCTTTTGCTATCACTCCTTATTTTCTGATACACCCTAAAAGCAACCCCAAATCTACTTTCCATCTCTACAAATTTCATATTCTGGACATTTCATATAAATGGAATCATAATATGTGGTCTTTTGTAACTGGCTTTTTTCACATAAAGTTTTCAAGGTTCATCCATGTTGTGTAGCATGTAGCAGTACTTAATTCCTTTTTATGGCCAAATAATATTCCATTGCATGGATATATCACATTTAAAAAATCCATCTGTCAGCTGATGGACAGTCTACCTTTTGGCTCTATGAATAATACTGCTATAAACACGAATAAACAAATTTCTGTGTAGACATATGTTTTCATTAATCTTGGGTATGTACCTAGGAGAGACATTGCTAGGTCACAGAGTAACTCTGTTTAAAACATCTAAGGAATGATCAGACTATTTTCCCAAGTGTCTATACTATTTTACATTCCCAGTGGCAGTAACTGAAGGTTTTAATTTCCTTCATGTTTTTGCCAAAACTTGTTATTATCTGACTTTTCCATAATAGCCAACCTAGTGAGTATGAAGTGGTATCTCACTGTGGTTTTGATTTACATTTCCCTGATGACTAATGATGCTGAGCACCTTTTCAGGTGCTTATTAGCCATTTGTTTTATTTTTTGGAGAAATGTGTATTCAAATTCTTTGCCTATTTTTAAATTTTTTTTTTAAATTACTGAGTGATAACAGTTTATATATTCCAGGTACAACTTATCATATAAATGATTTGCAAATATATTCTTCGATTCTGTGGGTTCCTACTTTCTTGATTGTCCTTTGAAGCACAAGAGTTTTTAATTTGGATTAGTCTAATTTCTCTCTCTCCTGCCTTATGCTTTTGTTGTCGTATCTAAGAATTCATTGACAAATCCAAGGTTATGAAGATTTACTACCATGATTTTTTCTATGAGTTTTATAGTTTAATCTCAGACATTTAGGTCTACGATCTTGAGTTAATTTTTGCATATGGTGTGAAGTAAAGGTATAACTTCATTCTTTTGCATGTGGATATGCGTTTGACCTAGCACAATTTGTTGAAATACTATTTTCTCACCACTGAATCATTCTGGCACCCTTGTCAAAAAAAGTCTGTTGAACACAGACATACGGGTTTATTTCTGGACTCTCAATTCTAATCCACTGATCTATGTCTATCTTTCTGCCAGTAGTACCACAGTCTTGATTACAGTTGCTTTGTACTAAGTTTTGAAATTGGAAAGTGTGTCTTCCAACTTTGTTGTTCTTATTTTTTAAGACTTATTTATTTGAGAGAGAGAGAGAGCATACGTGAGGGTAGGGGCAGAGGGAGAGGGAGAGAATCTCAAACAGACTCTTTGCTGAGCATGGAGCCCAATGTAGGACTTATCTCCTGATCCTGAGATGATGCCCTGAGCTGAAACCAGAGTCAGATGCTCAGCCAAATGGGCCACCCAGGGCACCCCTGCTCTTTTTCAAGATTGGTTTGGCTCTTCTGGAGTTACACTGTATTTGTAGATCAGTTTGGGGAGTGCCACTACCTTAACAATATTACTTCTGATCCATGAAATGGAATGTTTTTCCATTTATTTACATATTCTCTAATTTCTTTCAATAATGTTGGTAGTTTTCAGATCTTAAGCTTGTATTTCTCTTTTCTTAAATTTATTCCTACTTGGGTTTTTAAAAGATGCTATTGTAAATGGAATCATTTTCTTAATTTCATTTTCAGATTTTCATTTAAAATATATAGGAATGCAACTGATTTTTGTGTCTTGTTTTTGTATCCTATAACCTTGCTGACCTTGTTTATTAGTTCTAATACCCTTTACTGGAGTGCTTAGGATTTTGTATATACAAGATCAGATCATCTACAGATAGGGATAGTTTTACTCCCTTTTCAATCTAGATGATTTTTACTTAGTTTTCCTGCCCTGAGTAGGACTTCTAGTACAATGTTGAATAGAAGTGGCAAGAGTGGACATCCTTGTCTCGTTGCTAATCTTGGGGGAAGAGCATCTAATCTTTCACCATTCAGTATGATGCTATAGGATTTTCATAGATGTCCTTCAACAGACTTGAAGCAGTTCTCTCTATTCCCAGTCTGTCATGTAATGTCACTCCTCTTTATTCCTGATAATTCTACTTATTCTGAAGTCTGCTTTGTTTGAAATTAATAGAGCTACTACAACTTTGTTTTGAATTGTGCTAGCATTTTTCTTATCTCTTTACTTTTATCTGTGTCTTCATATTCAAAGTAGGTTTCTTGTGGGTAACATACAGTTGGGCTCTGTTTTTTATCCACTGTCAGTCTCAGTCATTTAATTGGCTTATGTAAATCATTCACATTTAAAGTGATTATTGATATTGCTGGATTAATATCTACCATACATGTAACTTTTCTATTCATTGCTCCTTTTTTTTTTCTAATCATCTGCTTCTTGTCTGCCTTCTCCAAAGGTTTTGTTTTCTTTAAGTAGGCTCCACACACAGTGTGGAGCCCAATGTGGGGCTTGAACTCACCACCCTGAGATCAACACCTGAGCTGAGATGAAGAGTCGGATGCTTAACTAACTGAGCCACCCAGGCACCTCTCCAAAGGTTTTAATTAAGCATTTTATGTTTCCATTCTCTCTCCTCTCTTAGTTCATCAAATATACTTCTTCAACATTTTTGTTTAGTGGTTGCCCCAGAGTTTGTAGTTTACATTTATAACTAATCCAAGTCTACTTTCAAATAGCACTACATTCCTTCAGGGGTGGCACAGGTGCCTTATAACAGCATTTCCAATTCCTTTCTCCCAATCCTCATTGCTGTCATTCACTTTACTTATCCATGAGGTATAATCACCAAATACATTGTTGCTATTATGATTTTGAAGGAAAAAAAAGCTATTAGATCAATTAAAAGTGGAGAGACGGGTAGATTCAGAGAATCACAGCTTACCAGGAGCAGGAGCTGATACTGAATTTGACAAATTGCTCTATGCAAAGTTTTGGGGGTGGCAGTTTGCTCTATGACTTCAATTCCCTAATGCACTTAAGAAGAGCTGTTTTTCAGTCTGTTCAGATTTGTTTTCTTATAAAGGTAAAGAGGGTAAGAGTGAGGACTTTCAAGCTTTTTACACGTTTAAGTGGAAACCAAAAATGCTCCAACTATTACCACTGAACTGAACTGTCTCTTTCTCCCTTCATTTCTCTCTGTTTTTTCTTCTTATATTTTGGTATGTTCTTGTTAGATGCACCTTTACGGCTGTTAAATATAGTGACCTTTCATCATTATAAAACACCTCTATTTCTAGTTAACAATTTTTTTGGTCTAATGTCTATTTTGTCTGATATAGCTACTCCAGCTTTCTATGGTTATAGCTTCCATGATGTATTTTTTCTTTGCTTTTACTATTTTAATCTTTGAATCCAAAGTGTTTCCTGCATATAGAATATAGTTAGATCTTTTTATTTTGATCTGTTCCAATGATCTCTACTTTTGATTAGTTTGTTCAGTCCTTTCACAACTATTGTTACTGTTGATATAGGATGGATTTACATCCTTTTACCTTTTATTTTCTAAATGTCTTGTGTTTTTTGTTCCTCTCATCTCCTTTGCTGCTTTTGTTTTGCTTTATGTGCATATTTTAAAACATAGAATTTTAATTTCTTAAATGATTTTTCATTGGTTTTGAATTATTTTCTTAGGAGTTGCTATAAGTTTACCATGTACATCTTATCAGAGTTTCAGATTTATATGAATTTAATTCCAGTGAAATACAGAAACATTACTCTTACATAACTCTATTCTCCTTTCCCTTTTTTGTGCTATTATTTTTATACATATGACCTTTGCAAATGTTACAAACCCAGCAATACCTAGTTATTTTTATTTTATATAATTTTATGTCTTTCAAAAAAGCTAAAGAAAAAGAGAAAGACAGCAAGTCTATATTTTCGCTTTTGTGACACTAACCTTATTGATCATTTCTGGTTCTCTCATAATTGTTCCTGTCTATCTGAGTTATTATCTGGAGTCATTTCCTTAGCCCAATACAGCTTTGCTCCCACCACCTCCTTTGTACTGATATTGATAAACACATTACATATCTATGTTATAGGCCCAATAATATATTATGTACATATCAATTTTTTATATATATCATTTTATACAACTGCTTTTTAAGCCCATTAAGAGAATAAAGGTAAAGAAATATGTATTTATGCTGTCTTTTACAATTACATAACTGCCTTACTGGTGTTGTTTGTCCTGTGTGGGTTCACTTGACTTTCATTCTGAAGAATTTCCTTTTTCTTTTTTATTATGTTATGTTAATCACCACACATTACATCATTAGTTTTTGATGTAGTGTTCCATGATTCATTGTTTGTTCATAACACCCAGTGCTCCATGCAGAATGTGCCCTCTTTAATACCCATCACCAGGCTAACCCATCCCCCCACCCCCCTCCCCTCTAGAACCCTCAGTTTGTTTCTCAGAGTCCACAGTCTCTCATGGTTCATCTCCCCCTCCGATTTCCCCCCCTTCATTTTCTCCTTCCTGTTTTTTTTTCTTTAACATATACTGTATTATTTGTTTCAGAGGTACAGGTCTGTGATTCAACAGTCTTAGGCAATTCACAGTGCTCACCATAGCACATACCCTCCCCAATGTCTATCACCCAGCCACCCCATCCCTCCCACCCCCACCACTCCAGCAACCCTCAGTTTGTTTCCTGAGATTAAGAATTCCTCATATCAGTGAGGTCACATGATACATGTCTTTCTCTGATTCATTTATTTCACTCAGCATAATACCTTCCAGTTCCATCCATGTCCTTGCAAATGGCAAGATTTCATTCCTTTTGATGGCTGCATAATATTCCATTATACACACACACACACACACACACACACACATATATGCGCACACACACCACATCTTCTTTATCCATTCATCTGTCAATGGACACCTTGGCTCTTTCCACAGTTTGGCTATAGTGGACATTGCTGCTATAAACATCGGGGTGCACATACCCCTTCAGATCCCTACATTTGTATCTTTGGGGTAAATACCCAGTAGTACAATTGCTGGATTGTATGATAGCTCTTATCTTCAACTTTTTGAGGAGCCTCCATACTGTTTTCCAGAGTGGCTGCACCAGCTTGCATTCCCACCAACAGTGTAGGAGGGTTCCCCTTTCTCCACATCCCCGCCAACATCTGTCGTTTCCTGACTTGTTAATTTTAGCCATTCTGACTGGTATGAGGTGGTATCTCATGGAGGTTTCGATTTGGATTTCCCTGATGCTGAGCATTGTTGAGTACTTTTTCATGTGTCTGTTGGCCATTTGGATGTCTTTGGAAAAACGTCTGTTCATGTCTTCTGCCCATTTCTTAAATGGATCATTTGTTCTCTGGGTGTTGAGTTTGATAAGTTCTTTATAGATTTTGGATACTAGTCCTTTATCTGATATGTCATTTGCAAATATGTTCTCCCATTCTGTTGGTTGTCTTTTGGTTTCGTTGACTGTTTCTTTTGCTTTGCAAAAGCTTTTTATCTTGATGAAGTCCCAATAGTTCACTTTTGCCCTTGCTTCCCTTGCCTTTGGCGATGTTTCTAGGAAGAAGTTGCTGCAGCTGAGGTCGAAGAGGTTGCTGCCTGTGTTCTCCTTTAGGATTTTGATGGACTCCTGTCTCACATTTAGGTCTTTCAACCATTTGGAGTCTATTTTTGTGTGTGGTGTAAGGAAATGGTCCAGTTTCATTTTTCCACATGTGGTTGTCCAATTTTCCCAACACCATTTGTTGAAGAGACTGTCTTTTTTCCATTGGACATTCTTTCCTGCTTTGCAAGAATTAGTTGACCATAGAGTTGAGGGTCCATTTCTGGGCTCTCTATTCTGTTCCATTGATCTATGTGTCTGTTTTTGTGCCAGTACCATACTGTCTTGATGAATGTTTTTATTTTATCTTCATTTTTGAAAGGCAGCAGTTTTGCAGAATAGAGGATTCTTGGTTGACAGCTTTTTCTTTGATCACTAAGTGTTACCCAACTGCCGATGGCCTCCATTAATTCTGCTGAGAAGTTACTTGCTGACCTATCTGGGGTTCTGTGGTAAGCGATGAGTCATCTTTCTCTTGATGCCTTAAAGATTTTCTCCTTGCCTTTGACCTTCAGCATTTTTACCATGATGAATCTCATTGTGGAATTTTTGAGTTTGTCCTCTTTGGAATTAGCTGAACTTCCTGAATGTATAGGCTACTGTTCGTTAATAAATTTGGGAAATTTTCAGCCATTATTTCTTCAAATATTTTTTTCTGCTCTTTTCTGCCCTCTTCTGGCATCATATGTATGATGGTGCACTAATGGTATCCCACATTTCTCTAAAGCTCCCTTTGTTTTTCTTTTTCTTTTCAGACTGCATAATCTCCAGTCATCTATCTTCAAGTTTGCTAATTCTTTCTTCTGCCAATTCAAATCCACTAATGACCCCTCTAGTGAATTTTTCAGTTCAGCTCTTGTACTTTTTAACTGCATAATCTCCATTTGGTTCTTTTTTATAATTTGTCTCTGTACTGATATTCTTTATTTGATGTGACAGTGTCATCATACCTTCCTTTATTTTGTTAATCATGCTTTTCTTGAGTTCTTTGAACATACTTATAATGGCTACTTTGAAGTCGTTGCCTATTAAATCCAGGATCTGATTGCTCTCACTGGCAGTTTCTGTTGCCTGCTTTTTTTCCCCAGTATATGTATCATACTTCTGTTTCTTTGCATGTCTTGCGACTTTTTTGTTGTTGAAAGTTGGGCATTTTTTAGTGAAATCTACTTCTCCTCCTCTCTGCCCCCCCTCCAGTGTGAAGCCTCTAACATTGCCCCAAGTTCGTATAACCTTGGGTATTCCCCCAGTCTCCATTCGAAGACAGTGGTTTTGACAGGGCTCCCTTTGTCCCTTTCTCTAACCACACTCAGCTGTGAAGCTCCAGTAATCAAAGCTGATTACTCTATTGTGTTTTATAATGCCCGGGGGGAATAAACTGCATTGATCTAATCAAGTTTGGGCTTTTCTAAAGGGACAATTTCTGTGGGCAGTGTTTGGGATTTGTTCTGATCCAAGGGCTCTTTCCAGCTGTCTCTTTCACCATTTTCTCACCAAACTAGACTGTTTATAGATCAGCCTATATATCCAATGACTCCATTATTCTCCTACCTATTGCCTATCACCACAAACTCCACTGTTTTTGACAGCACCCTTAGGCTTGAACTTTTTCGCACTGATTTGCAAATGAAGTTGGTTCCTTTGGGAGAGATTCAGAAGTTCTCTGTTCTTTGGTCTGCTTCTCCTCTCTCCACCTCTACCAGGCAAAAGCTCAGAGGTATGGCTCTGGTGTTGGGGACAGGTACAATGGTGCCCACATTTGTTGAGTGACATACCCACTATAGGAGCTGAGTACTTGTGGAAGGAAAGGCAGCAGACCCAGGCATCCTCAACTTGCTTCACGTGGCAGGGAATTCACACCTTTAAGCTGTGGCAAGGATGACCGGTGCCTGGGTGCCCAGTAAAAGAATTGAGCCCCCACTTCTCAGCCACACTTGCCTGGAATATAACCTTAGCGTAGCTTGGGGGCAGGATGAGAAATATTGATATCCTGCCTCTCATAGGATGATAGCCCTCCTACTGGGAGCTGGGGAGAGAGAAACCCCTATGTTCTTGGATCTACCAGTCTGGAGTAGAGTTTCTGTCTTACTGAGCTGGGAGTAGTGAAGAAGGGAGTGGTCTTGGTTCAAACACCACACAGACTTCTGCTGCTTTACCAAGTTTTAGTAGATTTTCTTAAATAAATGTTTCTCCATCTGCTATGTACCCTTAGGACTATTTTCAGAGAATTTAAATGCTTTCTTTTAAAATAATTTCCACTGGTTTTACTGGGGAGTAGGTCAGCAGAGCTCCCTATGTTATCAGGCCAGAAGTGGAACTCTTTTAAGCTCTTGAGGACAGGTTTTTGAGTGGACAGTATGCTTAAAATGCTCTTGGGCATTTACCTAGGAATGGCCTTGCTGAGTCATTTAGTAACACTAACTTTCTGTGATTTTACAGATTATTCCTTTAAACATTGAGACTACAAGGAGAGCAAGAATTTTCTCTCAGCCACGCACACAAATCTGTTTAATATTGCTTCCTCAGCTTATGAAGACAGCAATGCGGAGATAGGCAATTCTGTAGTCTACCCATCTGGAACATGTGATGCACTCACCAGCTAGATGTGAGCAGCAAAATTCACCTTCCACACCCTGTCCTCCTTCCTGATAAATATTACTATCACCAAAACAGAGGCTAGCTAAAATTTTATACTGTCTGCTCCGTCTCAACAAATTTTGTCTTGTACGCCACAACAGGCTTTCACTGAAAGTATGCATAAGTTTTCAATGAGGACAAAATTTCTAAAGAAGACTCTGGGGTCCATCTGGGTATTTTTCAGTGCAGAGATGCTACTATCAGGTAAGGGCATTCTATATTAACACACCAAAACATTTTTTTGTAAAACCAAACTTGGGAGCAGAAAAACAAAAACAAACCAACCATTTTAATTATTAAAATAAATACACATTTAAACAAAATATGCATAGATTTTGAGATAAAACAGAACATTTCAAAGAGCTACTGGAGCTGTCAGCTACCACTCTGGGTGCTGCCCTCAGATTCTTCAGGATACACGCTGCACTCACTTATCACAGCAGTTAGAAGTACTTAGGTGGAAGCACTCGAGAAGCCCTACCCTGAACAATCACCTTATAATGATAACACACACACACTCACACACAGCATCCTATTTACATTAAAAACTCCTTCAGGAGAGAACTATGGCTACTCTTCTGCATATTCTCAATAAGCTTATTAAAGCATGCTACTCACAGTGGGGATGAAATAAATGATATTTTAAAGAATCGCCAGCAGTAAGGCTGATGAGACTGACAACAAAAGGACGAGGATCAGAGGATCCTTACAGGTCTGCCTGTGAAATCAGCGTAGGTGTTCTCGCAGGAACCTGAACAGAAGCGCTTGCGCTGACCCCTCACCACATGGTGTGTAACAGGTTGATTTAATACTGCAGTCAGATTAAACAAATACCCTTTAAAAGGTTAACGAGTCCAATCAGAGGAAGGAGCCCTTAAATAAACTGTTTGCCTTGGGGGAAAAAACAAAACAGAAGTAAACTACACTGAAACATGTCAGTGTTTAACCATTTTATCATGCCCACCCTCAGCAACCCACTGTTTTTTAGCCACAATATGTAGAAACTGATATTACGTAAAGAAAACTATAACAACACAGATTCAAACTAACCTTGGGGTTCATTGACCAACATCAAGCATTTTAAGACGCCAGGGAGGAGAAGCTGAACCTCAGAAATGTCTACGCTAGTGTCTTTGAAGAGCTGCAGGACGAAGGCCAGAATAGAGGCTAAGCGAGGAGGGAGCAAGGACCCTTTACACTCCAAGTAGGACTTCCTAAAAAGAAGCACAATTTTGTTTTTTCTTCTAGTTAAAGTTTCAATGAACAGACTCAAATGTCATACACTTTAAAGATACTGACAAATTTTACCTCCCAAATTAATAAAGCACAATTAAAAAAAAATAGTGTATTTTACCATGCTATCCTCAAGCAAAAAAATTTAGAAGTAATGACTGCACATCTTTGCTGCGTTATAAGGGCCAAAGCAGAATAAAGACACAAACAAAATTTAAAACAACCTGATCTTTAAATGAACTTAATCAAAACCCAAATGAAAACCTAATTGTTAATTTTTTTTCCCTTTCTAATATGACCGCGATTTCCTCTATCAGCTCCTCAACAATGCAACATTTTCTTTAATGTCAAATTTGCATAAAGAAATCTCTCCTCACATTTATTTATTTAGGGATTTGGGAAGGGTCTTATTTTTCCAAATCAATGAGAGGACTGTCCTAAGAATTAGCTTCCCATTCCAGCTTTACCTCTTTCTTTCTCTTAAGAAATAAAAAAAATCAAAGGTAATTTAGGATTTAATATTTTCTCTCAAAGCAAAACAAATTTTAGCATTATAAGTCAACAGAGATCATAAAGATAATTTATCCTACTCATTTTTATCTCTCTACCTCTTAAGCAGGTGTTGGCTCATAATAGGTATTCAGTAGATATTTAAGTGAATAAATGAAAGTGGGAATTGCTCAGTTTCTAAAAGGTCTAAGCAACATGAAAAATTGTCAAGTATAGCTAAATCTACGCTAGACATCCATATGTACTTGCAAAGCAATAAAATTTGCCAAAATGAGCCATGGAAATCACTAAGGATTATAAAGTCTTTAAGGGCAGGAACTATGTCTTCTTCATCATTTCTACTCCATACAGTGGCTTCCAACAAATACTCCATTTTAGTAGATTCATTCAATCTTTGAGGACAAGGGTTTTGTCTTTTTGGTTCACCGTTGAATTCCTAGACTAAACATTTGTTATGCACCTGCAGTATATCAGGTGCACGTGTAAGAATGAAATGGTAAATACGGTCTCTGAGGCAAGGGGCTCACTGTCTAGTGGAAAAGTCGGACAAGCAAAAAAAATAAATAAATAAAAAGGCTATTATAATATCATGGGATAGGTGCTTTGAAAATAACCCCAGAATTCTCAGGGATTCAGAGGAAGGAGCCTCAACAAAGATGGGGAACTGCAGGAGTGGAGAAGCATGGAATGGAAGGATATTGTGGGTTTGGTTGCAGATCACTATAATAAAGCAAATGTCACAATCAAGTGAAATGAATTTTTTGGTTTCTCAGTGCATATCAAACCTATGTTTATACTCTGTTGTAGTCTATTAAGTGTGCAACAGCATGATGTCTAAAAAAAACCAATGTATACACCTTAACTTAAAAATACTTTATTGTTAAAAAAACCTGCTAACCACCATCTGAGCTTTCAGCCAGTTGTAATCACCGATTACAGATCACCATGACCAATATGATAGTTACAAAAAAGTCTGAAATATTGTGAGAACTACCAAAATGTAACACAGAGACATGGGGTGAACAAATAGTGTTGGAAAAATGATGCCAACAGACTTGCTGGATGAAGGGCTGCCACAAACTTCCAATTTGTAAAAAACAGTATCTGTGAAGTACAATAAAACAAGGTATGCCTGTATATCACCGTAGCATCTTGAAGTTTAAAAACTAATTTCATATGAAGCCAGATACTCCATGAAGACAAAGAAAAAAATAACTTCTATTACTGAATCTTCTATTGTTGCTGTTAAAAGGTAACAGAGAACCTAATGGGTTGCATTTATGCATCTAATAATAAAATGAAAGTTATTAAGACAGAGAGGAGACCAACAAAACAGGACTTCTTAGTCCTTCCTTTTTCATATTAGCATTCATTTTTTCACTTAGTTGTTCTCTTTTAAAAATATAAATAATGTGTTTTCTATAGTAGAAAATACACTTACTGTTGATCTGATAAGAACTAAGAAAATATGTATCTTTAGGACATGTATAAGGAAAATAATAGATATGTAGAGAAAACAATTTAAAGAGCATTGACTCAGGCTGCCATGAGCAAAAGTCATTTTAGTAAATTCTTAGAGACGATGTTTCTCAGGAAAAATGTAAGTTTCTAAACTACCAGCATCCCAAGGGTTGCCAATACTTTGGGATGCTTTGTTACTTTTAAATAAAGATTAATACATTGTAAATACCACTTGTTTTTAATATTTAGATGTACCTTATGACTTGTACGATGCATTTCTTTAGAGGTGCTATCAGTGGAACAGCGGCGGAGCTTCTCAATGCCAACAAAACAGGGTGTTGTACGAGACCCGAAACATGCGGGGACGATGGAAGAAACCGCCCAATGTACTGCTCAATAACACTCCCTAGTAATTGGTTCAAATAGGCATTTGGATTTTGGGACTGACCACACACGATACACATGCCCTACAGGAGAAAAAAGAAAAGAAATAGTAAAAGACAAAGTTAAAAAATATATATATATCAAGGAACTTCTTTAGTCCCTAGCATTAGTATTTATGTCAGAATGTGTCACCCATAATCAACAAAGACACAGCCCAACATCAACAGACGATGTGAATATGAGGCTCAGGGAGTTGCTGAGCTTGGGTGAGATCCATGGGGTGGTATCTAACCAAACATGCGTGCCTTTGGGGTGTGCGTAAATGAAGCAGGGGAGAAGTGCAAGAAGACAAAGGAAGCTTCCTTCTTCCTCTCACACCCAGAGAACGTGACCACCACACTCATCAACTACATTTGTGTGTAATTTCAAAGTAATAAAATACATTTTTAAGTCAGTTTTTTTATGTAGGTACTGGTCATTTATCTGAGTGACACTACAGAATTTATACTAAAAATCTCCCATGGTAAGAAATGTGATAAATTAAAAGAAAAATTGACAGGGGAGAAATACAGAAGAGTACAACTCTGATTAATGACTATTTTAAGATTTCATGTGTCAGGCACTGTGCCATGTGCTTTATATCCTTTACTTCATTTAAATTTCTCAAAAGAACAATGAGTTGGTTATTATCACATCTCCGATTTCATAGCTGGGGAAACTGAGGTTTAGAGGACTTAAGAGTTCTGTTGATTTAATCCCTTCCATTTGTATAGAAATTAACAAAGTTAACAAAATAATTCCATGTGGATTACAGTATTTGATACCTACAAATAATGAAACCAACACCCTGAGAAATATTTTTTCTGCCATTGTCACTAAATACTGCATATTAATAAAATACAATCACCAAGACAATGACAAATTATGTGTTAAAAGTTCATTTATAATTTGGTACTTTGCAATTAGCAACTAGAGAAATAATTAGAAATGTTTATGTATCCATTTTAGCTGTAAATGAAAGATTATTTGTAATAAAAGTAGCATAGAGCTGTTGACACTATCAAACAACTGGAAAAAAAAAGCAATGAATACCTCTCTAAACAGTTTCTTCAATGTTTTTATTTAAAACAAAGCACATTATTAGATGATGAAGTAATACATGGATATGTTCAGAAAACTCTGAAGAGGAAAGCTGAGTACCTTTAATAAATGAAAGGTATAGCTCTATAAGTCTGCCAAATGGATAAATTCACCAAAATTTTCAATTAACCACTTATGCAGTATTACAAGAATTTTTTTTTTTTTAATTAGGCTCCCTCCACACCCAACATGGGGCTTAAACTCATGACCCTGAGATCAAGAGTCCCATGCTCTACCGACTGAGCCAGCCAAGAACCCCTAATATGAATTCTTGTACTATTTTGGCTTAAGAGGGCCACAGAGCACACGTTTTTCAGACTCTCCTGCTGCCCAAGATTCCTTCCCATCCATATTCCCTGATTGGCAATACTTTATCTTTCTGCCAGCAGACGCACTAAACTTTATTATGTTATGTTATTACCAATACAAAATTAAAAAGCCAACTTAAAATTTCTTAGAAACTGTAAAAATCTGTTTAAAAAAATCCACCTGTGGAAAAGACTGCTTATTACCTAATCACATTCTGTTCTCCTTTTCTTCCTCAAGTTTCCCTTGTTGAACCCCATATTAAGAAGCACTTACCTTCAGTATGAGACACCAATGAATAACAAAGCTTCCAAGCCTGTGCTTTCCCCTGAATGACAGATCAATATTTCCAAGTGCCTACCTAGATACTGCACAGCACCTCAAACGAAAGCTGTTCAGAAATCAATTATTACCTGTATCCCCACATCTCCAGAATTGCCCATGTTAGCAACACTACGATCTACATAAGCAGCCACTCTGGAATCTAGGAAGTATTCCATTTCTTTCTGTTTCTCCACAGCATTCACTCAGCAAGTATTTTTAATCAGACTTCCTAAATGTTTCTGCAGTCTGCTGTGCAAGTTCTATACCCACTGGCTTTGTTCAAAACCTTCAGATAATGAACTATTCACTGCCTTCCAAGTTTCCAATGTAACACCCACACCAACCATCTTAGATGTTGCCACCAGCATCACCTTTCCTTTTTAAATTTTTTATTGTTATGTTAATCACCATACATCATTAGTTTTTGATGTAGTGTTCCATGATTCATTGTTTGCGTATAACACCCAGTGCTCCATTCAGTACATACCTCCTTAATACCCATCACCAGGCTAATCCATCCCCCCACGCCCTCCCCTCTAGAACCCTCAGTTTGTTTCTCAGAGTCCATAGTCTCTCATGGTTCATCTCCCCCTCTGATTCCCCCCCCGCTTCATTTTTCCCTTCCTACTATCTTCTTCTATTTTTTTTTAACATATAATGTATTATTTGTTTCAGAGGCACAGGTCTGTGATTCAACAGTCTTACACAATTCACAGCGCTCAACATAGCACATACCCTCCCCAATGTCTTATCACCTGGCCAGCATCACCTTTCTAACATGTAAATAGGATATGTCACTCCCACTCCCCTATTCAAAATTCATCAAAAATCCATCAACAATGCATTCAACAATGTAAAAGAACAAGTGCAGATTTCCTAGTGTGGCACATGGAAACTTCTAGATGAATGTCCAACCACAATCAAATTCTTTGCTCTTCCCCAGCATGCCATACCTTCTTAAAGCTCATTCCTTTTACCTACTGTTCCTTCTGACAGGACTGGTCCTTCAACTCTTACCCACTCTGCTCCTTTACAACTCGTCTCCTTTATGGTATCTTCTCTCCCAACTCTTCATCGCTGTCTGCCTGGCAGACAGCTGAGGTCTCTAAGGCAACAGGGAGCACACTACTGTGTCTATGCTAGTCAGCCTCCTGTCTCAACTTTAATTGCTTCTTGGGAGACTGTGCCTCTTCCATCTTTGTTTTCACGGCCAAACACAAGAGGAATTTAAAACTTGTTCAACAGAAGTGCCACATGTACACACATAACCTTGAGATGACAATGGATGGTTTTCAAATATGCAGTTAGGATACTGTTTTAAGGCAAAGTTCCATTTTTTTCTTTTACACTTGCAAGCAGCCACACTCACTATACCTGGAGATACAAAGGAAGACTCTTTTGGATTGCAGTCAGCATAGGTGCAGGCAGCTCTCTCTCTGGCTGTAGCACGGTGTGTGGCAGCAGTAAACAATCAATGATCCGGAAGAGGAGTTTTTGCGCTTTTGAGGTGGCAAAGATCTGTGCCCATGATTTAACGAGAATTCCTGACAAAGAGGAGTAACAGCAGGTATGGTTACCTTCTAACCAGAAAGTTTTGCCATTCCACCATAAAATTTATATTTAAAGCACACAGGACCAAGTTAAAGTAGGCAATAGAGAGAAACACGTATTAGAAGTCAAAAGACTGATGTCACGCCATATATTTCACTAAAGAGACAAATTTCTCTCAGAATTGTGGGCTAAGAAAAACGTACATTTCCTAAGCAATTGGCATTTAATACATATACGCTCAAACATACCATGTGATTTGGCTATACATTACGTGAATATCACATAATGTGATCACAATACTGATGACATATCGTAATTAATCAGATCTCTCTTCTTGCTTTGGCTGCTAGGAAACTCAGAGGTGAATTTATAACCCAACTTTAAGAACTCTAGAAGACCATGCATTATGCTTTTATGTGTGTGCTCACCCCTCCTGGGCTTCAGCAAGCTACTACTCCACATTTACTTTTTTGATACCTTTATCTTACATAAAATTTTATAGGCTGTTTCAACCCAGTTTGCAACACAAAAAGATATAATGAAATTTAATTTAAAGTAGGAAAAAAGGATTAACTGTAACCTTGAAGCAATCACTTAACCTCTCTGCATTTCACTTTTTGTAACTTTCATTTGTTTAATATACACAGTGAGTTTCAATTTTGATCCTGAAAGAAGAGAAGCAGACATCTTCACTACATGAAATATATTATGTTTTCCTTCATGTTTGGACTCAGTTGCTATATTTGAAGAGAGTGGAGCTAAAAATGAGCACCCTTTGTTTAGTAAAGTAATTAAGAGCAGATACCCTGTTCCCATTAGAGTCTATTTCTGCAACTGAGGTCTTCTTTATTGAAACAACGAATTTAAAAAGAGATCATTAAGCACTTGCCCAAATGGCACAGTGGTACCTGTACTGCATGAACTTTTGTATTTTATTCCATCTTAGAATGCAGAAGAGATGATAAAATTCAAAGCCATTTCCATAGAACAAAAAGTTTAAAATTCAAGCTCTGAAGGAAAACAAAAATATGCTTATAGAAGAGTATACTGATGTTAAAAGAAAAAGCCCAACCAATAATCACTTCTAAGAACAACAAACAGCAACATTAATCTTCTGTTGTAAAAGGAAATACAATAATCAATCATAAAGAAACACAATGCTCACTTGGCAGTATTTTAAATAACGGTGGCTTGCTCCTCATTTTTCCAGTAGGTGGAAAACTGGTGAATGACAGCAATGTAAGAAGAACTCACATCCTAACTAACATTAATGTACCCGTAAAGGGAACTGCCATCACCACTGACATTTGAAATGATTCATATCAGTCTTAGGTGTCACACAGGAATGGACTTATAAAGAGCAAGGGCCTTCCAACCAAAAATGCTATCATCTACCCTTGTATTTCATCTTTTGCAATGGTTACAACACTTCTGAAGATCTTAAAGTTTTAGGAGTTCATAGAAGGCAGAGGCAATCCATTTGTTTCATTGCCAAATCAGAACCCTAATTTTTTTTTTTTAAAGATTTGAGGGGGGAGAGGGGAAGAGAGAGAGAAAGAGACAAGGAGATAGCGTGAGCATGTGTGCAAGCACAGGGTGAGGGGGCAGACGGAGAGAGAGAATCTCAAGCAGACTCCTTGCTGAGTGTGGAGCCTGACGTGGGGCTCAATCCCAAGACCCTGAGATCATGACCTGAACTGAAATTAAGAGTCAGATGCTCAACTGACTGAGCCACCCAGGTGCTTCCAGAACCCTAGTTTTTTAAGTTTCAATGAAGAACATTTAAGTGTGTGGTATTAAAAACGCAAAGACAGGGGCACCTAGGTGGCTCAGTTGGTTGGGCATCTGCCTGCAGCTCAGGTCATGATCCCAGGGTCCTGTGATCAAGCCCCACATTGAGCTCTCTGCTCAGCAGGGAGTCTGCTTCTCCCTCTCCCTCTGCCCCTCCACCTGCTTGTGCTCTCTCTCAAATAAATAAACAAATCTTTAAAAAAATGCAAAGAGAAAGAAATTTTTTAAGTAAAAAACTTTGAGAAAGGTTTAAATACATAGTATAGCTTTCTAAAAAAACCATCTTTTTCCTGGCTACAAAGAAATTGCTTATGTAACTGATGATGCTGAAAATATAGAAAATTGTGGGGAACATACTTGTACAACTGGAAGAGAACCGTACTATAAGAGTTCTCATGTGTTTACTTATCTTCTATTCTATGCATATACCATGCCTTAAAAAGAAAAAGAGGAGGATTGGGATCATTACAATAGGCTTTTAAAAATGTATTTATAGTTAGAAAGTAACTTTGCTCATTTAGGAATGTTAAAAGATACATTATGTACTATTTTTTTTTTAAAGATTTTATTTATTTATTTGACAGAGAGAGACACAGTGAGAGAGGGAACACAAGCAGGGGGAGTGGGAGAGGGAGAAGCAGGCTTCCCGCGGAGCAGAGAGCCTGATGCGGGGCTGGATCCCAGGACCCTGGGACCATGACCTGAGCCGAAGGCAGACGCTTAATGACTGAGCCACCCAGGTGCCCCGATAGATTATGTACTATTAGCTAGGTTTATAAAATCATTATATTCCAGAAACATTTATTTAGTATATGATATCTTCCACATTGGTGAAGCTCTTCAACTGATGTATCCCCAGTTCCCAATGCAGGTTGAATATCTAACTCAGGAAACATTTTTATTTGTTCAAAATACAACATGACAACAGGAATAGGAAGTTCAAAAGATATGGCCACTATCATGAGTGAGTTTAAAATTTAGTAGGGGCATGCCAAGTACACAAATAATTATAAAAGCTGGCAAGCTATGAAAAATGTCATAAGAGATGGACAGATGAAGCATAATCAAGGAGACCAAGTCTACCTGGGAGCATGGAATATTTGGGTTGGGCATGAGGGTCATGGGTAGAATTTCAATTACAAAGACAAAGGAAGAATGATTGAAGAGAGAATGACCAACAGAAAAAACATGGGATGGAAAAATAAGAGATACAAATAGAAAAACCACAAAAAATGATATAAAGAGGAGGAAAGTTGAAGATACTACTCATCAGTCAATCCTTTCTCAGAAATTACTGAGTTACAATTAAGACCCCAGAAGCCTTAATCTTAAGTGTGACTTTATGAATGTTTGCACCTTTCACTAGCACTCTTGTAAGGAGACAACAGAGGTATCCCCAGTTAGGAACTGGCCAGGTAAATAAAACAGTTTTTCTGTGGTTAATTCTTTCCCTCAAGTGAATATGATATCCCCAACCCATACACTTAAAGAAGGTCTGAACCCTCAAAAGTTTATACTTGCTATTCCTCCATTTTGTTCTGAGCCTTTTACATACAGAAGACAATAAATGATCTGTTCTTAATTTTTAACGCATAAATGAGGAACATTGTACCAGTATATTCTATTCCCAGTCTCTGAGATTTAGACAAAAGGAAAGAATACAGATCTACCTTCCAGGAACTCAAAACTCAACCATGTAACAAAACAAAGAAGGTCCTCAATCTTCATAAAGAGAATTTTATCCTGGGTCTACATATCACCAATCTGAATATGATTTTGGAGTTATGACTATCATATATTTTATAAAATAAAGATATATCCTGAAATCATACAGTTAGCTTGGCAAAAATCTAACAGAAACTAATAAATTATAAGCCTGAATGACGAAATACTTATTCATCTACATCTTACTATGTTAAATTTATAATAAATTATCACATATATTTTTCCCTAAAATTAAGATGCTTTTATTGCTACTATAGCTTTCACTACATTCCACATCATCCATATTTACACATTTTTGCATTCTCCTTTATCTTTCACAACAAAGATAAAAGGTTTCAGACAGCCCAAATCAGGTTTATTCTTATGTTCACAAGATCAAAGGGAGCAGATATAAGGTTTAGGTCACAGAGAAATTAAAAAACAAAACCAAACAAACAAAAAAAACCCCAAACTTAAACCCCCCCCCTTAAATTCTGTATAAAAACTTCTAAGGAAATACTTCTCATTTCCCTTTATCCAGTTCCCATTTTTCGTTAGTAACATGGCTTTAGTGAACAAAGGTATTCAAATTACTGACTTCCTCAAGGATGAACTGTGTTGTTATAGCACAAGCACAGAAAAAGATTTCTTTTCTGAAAGGAGAAAACATAGTATTATGAGAAGCAAGATTTGAAGCATAAATATCTCTAGTGCTGTAATAAATTCTTTCCTGACCTCCTTCATACAGAGCAGACCAGAAAAATAGAAGGGAGTGATGGTTTCCTGATATTTTAAATTCTAACAAAGCACAGATAAGCATTAAAAAAAAAAAAAAGTCCATTTTAATTATCCAGGTATTCACAATGTGAGTGATTCACAACAGACTACTGACAGCAAATTGGTATCAGGCTATTTTGTTTTGGTCATAATTAATATTAACACAAGCATAACAAGAAGAATTCTGAAAGGAGGCAGGGCAAGACAGGATACACTAGTAGAAAGCCAATATGAATTACTGTAAGCTAAATCATTGTCTTTCAAATTATTCTTATGATTGTATGGAGAACAGTGATTTAGCCAGTGTATTAGTATATTCCTATCTATCATGATACTACAGGTTCAACCTAAGGAAGTTTTAATAATGTCAGGAGTACATACCCATTATCCTGTAAGTCAGTTGCAGTCCTGCACTGGAAATTTTTTTTCCCAAATAAGGTTTTATATATTTTAATATTTCACCAAGGTATTCTAAGGACTTTGTGACCATGGCAGATTTATCAGAAAGGTTCTGCAGATTCCCGTAAGTAATACCAACAGCCTGTAAAAAAAAAAAAAAGGAAAAACATGATTTAGATTTCCAAGTTTTACACAATACTGACTTTGAGAAATAAAGAAAATTTCTCTCCCCACACACACCCCTTACATTCTTAAGTGTACATCCTTACCTTTCCAATGTTCACAGCAATTAAAAAATGCCAGTGGAAAGAATTGTCTTGCCTTTCGTAATTAAAATAAAAGGTTAAAAGAATAAAAAAATCAATGGAACCAATATAAGAAGTTTTATCAAATCATGTCAAGCCTTCCAAATATCCTAGTATACAACTGGCAATTACAATTCCCAAATTCCTATAAGGAAAACCTACAAGCAAGGTTACAAATTCTTACATGAAAGACCTCTATGATGTTCAGTTCTGTGATATGAATTGATTTTTTTCCCCCAGAATTTTCTTTATAAGCCGTTAATTAGATTCTAGCTTAACTTTCTCAGAGGAAAAATGATGAGGTACAATGGGCACAGATGGCAAAATGGTGAGAAAATTGGGTGGTAGGGAGAAATGTGAGGTGAGGCAGTGAGAGAAGGTAAAATGGGAAGAACAAAGGAAATAAAAGAAAGAATAAGTTGAGGAAAAGTGAGAATAAGCAAGAGGTAAGCAGTCACAAAAAGAATCAAGAGCAGACTGGCTAGAGATGGGTTGGGAGGTTTCAGAAGAGAAGCAAAGTTTTCAAACCATTCATTACTAGGGACTGATTACAGTGGATTTCAATGACCTAAATTGGACATAATAGTACCAATATACATAGTTATGTGATTTTGCTCCTGCAGCTCTCAGCAGATAAGACAAAGAAGAGAAAAGCAAGTGGTGGCACCAATCCAAGGTTGAAGGTTTGTAGGCAGAACCAAAAGAACCAAGATGGAAGACTGGAGGGATGATGGTAAGAGTAGAGCTGCAGTGAGGCCCCCTAAGGGGTCTAATTACGGTGGAGAGAAGAAGTAAGGGAAGGGAAGAAGTAAGACCTTGGAGAGGATGTTGTACTTGGAGAAAAGGAAGTGGAAGGTCATGTGAGGTCACTTGGAGAACTGGAGGCACAGGTGGTGATAGTCAAAGAGCTCTCAGATAATCCACGTGACGCCATAGGTTCATTTAGGTTTAGTCATGGGAGTGGGTCAATGAAGTAGAGCAGGAGTGAAGATCACCAGAGGACTTGTGGAGGAGCTTTGAAATGAGGGATTAGGATAAGTTATTCAAGGTGATATTAAAGTTAAGTCATGTTGATAATAAAATGTAGAATGGAGGAAAAGATAAGGAATCTATGACCTGGAATGACTATGAGGTGGATGACGAAAATAGCAACAAAAGAGAGACTTGATGAATCTTTTTTTTGATTTAGCTTTCTGCCCTTGGTTCTCTATTTCTTTTTCTAGACCAGAAGTTCTCAAACTTCTCAGTTCCCTTTTATCCACGTAAAAGCTGAGGATCTTAAGGTGCTTATTATTATTTGGGTTATATCTATTCATATTTACCATATAAAATGAAAAGAGAACACTTAAATTATTTATTAGCTCATTTAAAAATAATAAGCATTATATATATGTTAAGAGTAAAATCTTTTTACAGAAAACAGCTTTATTTTCCAAAACAAAAAAAAATTAGTGATAATTTTTACATTTTTGCAAATCTCTTTTAATGTCTGGCTGAATAGAAGACAGCTAGATTCTCATATCTCTTTCTGCATAAAATCTGTTGCAATATGTTGCAGATGAAAACAATTCAATCTCACACATATATGTAACCGGAAGAGAAAGTATTTTAGTAGATTTTTCAGATAATTCATTCCTCTGATATCCCCTTTCAGGGAATTCCTCTCTGATATTACACCAAAACTTGACAAGTGGTATTTCTTAAAGGTTAACTGTATTATGGAATTCAGAACCATGTCAACGAATATTCTGTACTCTGCTACATTAAAAGCCACTGATCTATTTTGCTCTTTGAATGACTGTTAAATACCCATGCATGCTTTTAAAAAGCCCCTTTGGTTATCTGGAAAATTCTGGCTCACTGAGTTATAAAACTTCCCAATGTGGACACATTTCATTATTCATTTAAAAAAGTTCTATTTGTTAATACTACCACCAGTGTCATCAGGAAAGTCTTTAAGTATCATGATGCTCTCAAGCTCATAATGGCAAATACAAGTTTTCCAAAATTCTAATTTTCTTAAAAGCTCAAATTATGTCATTACCAACAACATTGTCAGTTATTTTTTTTTTTGAAGTGATACTCATTTCATACATTTCTGAGAAAATGTCTGCCAAATACCAAAGTCTGAATAACCATACTTTGTTAGTTTTTCTTTCAAGATAAAAGCAGTCAGGTCAGCTTGTAACTCAAATTACCAAACAAGTGCTGTTTATTTATAGTCAGCCACCTTGCTTTATATGCAGCAGACATGCTTTAAGTACACTTCCCATTGTCATTCACAGGGTGTTAAAGGATGTACTTAAGGGTCAAAATTCAGTAAAATTAATAATTTTACTACTACATTAAGGATATTCTTAAATGAAACTGGATTCTTTTTTTTTTCCTGTGATTGCACGGCAGCGAAAATGATGACCGCCAATATAATCTTGGGCCATCGTATTGATTTGTGCTAAAGTTTCTGCACTATTTGTGCAAATGTCAATATACTTTTGGGCTTGTAAAATTCCTGGAAAGGTATCGGTAACCCCCAGAGGTCTATGAAACACACTTTTGAGATCTACACACTGTTCTAGAGCTCAGTATTTCTTTTGTGGTTAGCCTTCATTTCCTTACACTGTAAGACATGTATTTCTCAGACTATCTCAGGGACTTCGATGTCATTACTGACACGTCATACTATCATTTCTGTGCAGGAAAGAGTTAACACAATAGGCCTAGACTTGCTATCTTTAAAAAGGTCTACTTGTAAGTCTGGCCCTTGGCTGGCGAGTGGGGCCTCCGGTTTTAACCCACCATTTCCTGGTAAGAATGGCTCACTGAGCCTAAACTATTTGGGGAAACAATGTAGTTTATGCTGAATATCTGTCTCCATTCTGGGGGTCTGGCATTTTCAAAGAGCTACATGACCAGTCCCCATTAAAAACCGCAGGCACTGGGACACTAATAAGTTTTCCCGGGAAACAGCACTGCAGATGTGTTGTCACAATCCCACCCTGGAAGAATTAAGCATGCCCAGTGCAGCTCCTAGGAGAAGACCACTGGAATCCGTACCTGGTGCCTCCAGACTTCACCCCATGTACCTTTTTTCTTTGCTGACTGTGCTCTCGATTCTTTCACTCTAATAAGGGATAGTTGTGAGTGAAATTATATGCTGAGTTCTGAGTCCTCCCAGCAAATCATACAGCACTTGGGAATGATCTTGGTGACTCATCATACAATCTCAAACTAAACCAGTTTAAAATTGGACTCCTCACCTACGTCTCCCTCACCCTAAATCATGATGCTCCTATTTCTCCTTAGGGTATCGTTCTTCTGGTTAAACACAGTGTTTATCTCAGATCCCTTCAAAAATCCCATAATTCAATTTTCAGTTTCTTCTAAATCTAACTAGTTTCTGGCCAACAGTTCTTCTGCACCTTTAATCTACCATTACTAATTTTCTTAAAAAGTCATTTGATCAAATCAGACCTACTTAAAAATTTATAAAGCCTTCATACTGTTCACAGGAGAAAATCCAAACTTCTTAAGACCAAGATGCTCTGAATTATTAACCTACTGAATGATCTAACAACTAATTGGCACTTAGCATACACTGTCTTATTATTTTAACCTTTGTGTTTATCTTGTATTCTCAGACAAGTAAAAAGTTCTCGAAGATCAAGGACCACTTCTTCTGGTTTCTCAAATCCCTAAGAAATCCTAGCATAATACTATCTAGCATTTAGCAAACAACTATCATTTACTGTGTGGTGAAAGAACAATTAATTCAGACTGGCTTAAATTAGTAGAGTCTCTGAAACTATTAGTGAAATAAAGGACTTCTACCTCCCTTTCTGGTCCAGTATGGTTCCCAGTGTAAGTGTTTAAGTACAGGTTAAGATTCAATCAATACTAAATAAAAGGCTAAATAAATGTCTGTTTTATAGCTGCATAAACAATTACTAAATATTTTTAGGATTTATATGATATCACTAATCGTCATACGACTGTACTTTTAACTTAATGTAAACCAATGGAAGAATTCACATTTATGGAAAGAGCTTATAGGTTGTATTTTTTTCATTGACATTAATACCAAACACTCTGAGGGAAAATAAACCAACTTTTATTGTGAATAGCTTACAAAAACACTAATCTAAACATGTTAACAACTTCAACAAGGCTGTAAAGCAAAGAATACCACATAATAGAAATTCTTGCAAAATTAATATTTAAAAGTCAAATGTTGAAAGGGGACTATTTATTATGGAGACAAAACTAAACAAATGGATTGGATTTTAAAGCCCCAACCATAATGATATGAAGCAGTTGGTGCTTATGCTAAATACAATAAAATTTTACTGTAAAATTTACTGTTTGCTACAGGGTGGTAAACATTAAGTTGGAACTATTATGGGACCATGTACAAGGCAATCTAGTTCCCAAGTATCTGGAGAATATTGCTATCTAGCAGTTTTAGCAGTAAGATATTCCTACAACTGACAGAAGCCTTAGTGTGAGGGTATTATGTAGCATTCTTTTTTTTTTTTTTTTAAGATTTTATTTATTTTCTTAGCGAGAGAAAGCGAGCATGAGCATGGGGGGTAGGGAAAGGGAGAGAAAGAATCTCAAGCAGACTCTGTGCTGAGAGTGGAGCCTGATGTGGGGCTCAATCTCACCACCCTGAGATCATGACCTGAGCTGAAATCACGAGCCGGACACTTAATGGACTGAGCCACCCAGGTGCCCCTATTACGTAGCATTCTTCAGTCATTATTTTTCATCACATGTAATTCTTCTGGCTGTCCTTAAGAGTGAATTGTACTAAATCAGTCACATTTTTATTCCTCCAGAATTTTATAATAGCAGGCAAACAATAATGATTCAATTTAAAATAATTCATTCTATAGAAAAACTTCATAAACACTTCAAGTTTTTGTGAAAAAATAATTATAACTGATTTGGACAATTATACTAATAAATGAAAAATACCTCAAAAAATAGAACAAGTGCTTTTGTAGGGTCTTCTGGACTGGATAAATATTCAACTTGAGCCTTTGAGAAAATATTCTTTATTTCTGAGAGTTTAAATAGCAACCTTGTCAGTTCAGCCAACTGTTCCAAGTACTCTTTTTCTGTTGAGATAAAAACAACATAATAATATTTATGTTTTATTATATACATTTATATTACACATATATATAGATGAGAGTAGGGAATGCAGCATTCATAACATCCTTTTTTTAAAAAAATTCAAATTTCCACATAATTGAAAACTTTCAATTAAGTCTCTAAGGAAAGGTTTTATTTAAAACCAAACAAACATATACTTATGAATGTCCTACCCCAAAAGTTTATTCATGTAAAGCTAAATGATGCAATAAGATATCAAAGTAAATTTGGAGGATTTTTTTCGGTCCAGCCTTTGTGTGATTTATAAATGGCCATAAAGAACAGCTTTATGAAAGGCATGCCCTATAGACACCCAAAACTGTATGGATATTTTAAAAATAAAGTACAAGTATCATTTTGTGACTAAAAATGTAGAGCAGAAGAGAGGTAAAATATCTAATATAAAATGGGAGAGAATTATTCATAATTGGATACTTTTTAAGGTGTTAACAGTGTGATATCTGGTTATTTACTTTATAGTTTACTTTTTTGTGTGATCAGTTTCTTCAAGGTACAAAAATAGCTTGTCACTGGAGAGCAAGTTTTTGTTCCTGGCTTCTAAGGAAACAAGTTCTTTTATCTTTATAGGAAAGAAATTTGTCATATATGGTAACAGGAAAATATCAAGAAAAAAAAAGGCTGAAAAAGGAAATAAGTTATTATTTATACATATTACAAACATTTTATATAATATTACAAATAATTTTGTATCTTTTTCTTTTAATTTATGTAACAAAACAGGAAATTTTAAACATACTTATATATCTAGAAAGCAAAATGCCTGAAATACTTACCAACTGCCTGTCCAGGATTTATATCAATGAACAAATCATCAGGCACATAGAGGTTGTTTATGTACATTTGCAAAACGCAACGAATCCATGATCTTACAGTTAAGGCTTGAAAAGATACACAGCCTGTATGAGAAAGTGCTTCACATAACATGCTGTAAAAATAAGTTGATGGATATTAATTAAACCAAAACCTGACAATAATGTTCCCTGAGTACAGAGATTAAGAAATGAAGGAAAACATTCTAACATACCCCACTTATTAGCCTCCCTTATTTTACACACACATTAATGCAGATAGGCACTATTGAAATTAATACTACAGATACACCTAAAAAGAAATTTCACATAACTATTCTTGCTTTCATCTGTAATCTTCTAATTTTTAATTTTCCTCTTTCCACTGATGGCACACGTGTAGGGTTAAGCCAAGGGGAAGAAGGAAGAGAGAATAAGGTTAAAATGGGAAAATTGAGGAAGGGGCTAATAACTTGCAAGGTGAGATGATAATGAAGTGGAAAGTAGGAAAAAAAATAGTGGCCCTTAGAGTAAATAAAAAAAGAACAGAAGTCATGACCATTTATATAAGAAAAAGTTAAAGACAAAGTATATTTCTGTGTGAGTCTTCTAAACAATCCCATTCCCATTCCTTTCTTTCCTGCTACCCGACCCCATGGGCAGTCATTATTAAAGAATTCTAAAGTAACAACTGAAAATAAAATCTTTCTATGAAGCCAAAGGCCTGGCTAAATCTGGTATCTACCCATTTTATCATCGGGGTTAGAAAGGATGAGGGTGGTCTTAGGCTAACTATAAAGTGCTAGGTAAAGTCAGAAATTTAAATAATACATATAAGTCATAACTCTAAAAATACTGTTTTGTGGAATGCCTGGGTGGCTCAGTAGGTTACAGCTACCTTTGGCTCAGGTCACGATCTCAGGGTCCTGAGACTGAGTCCCACATCGGGTTCCCTGCTCTCCCTCTCCCTCTGCCCCTCCCCCACTTGTACGCTCTCATGTTCTCTCTCTCAAATAAATAAAATCTTAAAAAAAAAATTCTGTTTTGAAAAACTTTGAAAATAAGTTGCCACAAAGAGTACACAGTGTAGAACGCAGGTTCGTCATGTATTACCTATACGACCTTCCTAAAATTACTTAACATCTTTACGTCTCAGTTTCTTCAACTGTTATTATATACCAAATATTATTTTTTAAACTAAATAAGTTAGTTTCCGTAAAACAGTTTCAGCAACTAAACAAATAAATTAGTTTCAGCAGACAGTTTCAACAAAAGTATTTAATAAATATTAATAATGTTTGTTACTACAGAATTCTCAAGTTAGATGGGATTCTAAAAATAATCCAAATGAGGTTGAACTCCCTTACTTTTTCCCACTGAAAGCCAATGAGAAGTTGACTTAATATCTGCTTGGTGAGCTTGTCAATGAGAAGAATACCTCACCGATTGCATCCCCCTTCTCACTGACCGGCAGCTTGGACAGGAGCTAGAGGGGTCTCTTGAGTATTCATTTTATTTTCCCTCATCTTGATATTCTTATTCAAATTTTCCTGATTATACTATTTCTGTTTTAATTTTATTTATTGTGTATTTTTTCTATTGGGGTTCCTCAGATCTGTTATGTAGCAGAGCAGGAGACATAGATAAGGAAACCAACGTTCAGGGCGATGAAATGTCTTGTTCATAATTGTACAAGAGACAAATCTTTAAAAATCTAACTGTGAAAGGAAAAGCTATCATTGAATCTAAAAATACCATAATAGGGCACCTGGGTGGCTCAGATGGTTAAGCGTCTGCCTTCGGCTCAGGTCATGATCCCAGGGTCCTGGGATCGAGTCCCGCATCAGGCTCCCTGCTCGGCGGGGAGCCTGCTTCTCCCTCTGCCTCTCTCTCTCTTTCTGTCTCTGTCTCTCATGAATAAATAAATAAAATCTTAAAAAAAAAAATTAAAAAAAATAAAAATACCATAATACACTAGTATCTTATAGAACCAGCAATATTAATTGCATAACTTCTTTCACAAAGGTGAGTATAGAAAGGTCATTTCAGGATGGAATAAGGCAGTCCTACAAAAAAGTTTTGAAAAGGGTGCTTAAGCAGCAAGGTTTTTGTTTTGTTTTGTTTTGTTTTTTAAAGCAGGCTACTGCCACTGTCAAACGCTGATCTATCCAAAAGCAAAAAACCACCCAAGTGAGAGTAAATGTAGTAAGATCAGTTTTTATTTGTGAAGATTCTTACTTTCCTAGTGTGCTGATCAATCATGAGTTTCTACTAACGTGCATACCTGATATCAGGTCACTTACCTATTTTGTAGGCAATGACTTAAATATCTTGCTACAACTTGGGGCCAGATGATATCATCCCAACCAAAAAGTTGCATCACTGATATAACTGGCTGAGGCTGAAGATCTGATGGAGCTGTGCTGGGCATGTCCATTGCAAGCAAAGTAAAATCTAGATTTAAAATGAAAGAAATTTATGGTGAAGAATTTTTAAAAAACGATTCCCCTTCCCCAAATTATATCAATAGTGATAAAAAGAATTCAGCCACTCAATAATAAAATGTTACATTTAGAAATGCAGAACTAACAAAAACCAAAAACTGAACTAAATTCACGATGCCAAAGAAATTTCTGTAGCGATCATCTAGATCTCCAAGAATGGGTCTAGAGTTCTAGTGTGAATCATGATCAAATCTATAATGGCCTCCTCAAATTCCAAATTCTACACCCAATGTTTCTCTCATTCAAAAAACCATTTAAAAAAATGTTTCTAGCATCCATTCTCCAATGAAGCTAATGTACTTGCCACCTGCCACAGAGAAGACTTCAGTCTTACCTTAGACACTGGACAGTCGTCTATTAAAAGGCAACCTCTTATAATCAGTGGCACTCCACTTCCTTCAGAACCCACTAAGCCTAGGAACTAGAATTTCTTTGTTAACCACGTTAAACAAATATCGTTTATTTTGTGATTTCCTGGGAATTCCCAAACTTAATCTGTATTACATTAATTTATGTCTGTCAATAAATTGCTTATGAAGCACTGGTTCCTATGCAGCTCTCTCAAATGGTGGCTGTGAATTCTCCCACCCCTCTCCTACATTTGAGCTATAGATAGAGTTTGTTCCTTGGTCCCATGGCTGCTTCTAGAGCACTCTCCCTTTCTTCCTCCTCAAAACCTCCAGCTTTGACTCTCATGTCATCAGATACCAGCCACTAACTCCCCTGTTGCGTTGGCCTTGTGCTGCCTAGTTCATGTCCCCTCATTCCTCACTAACAACATCCTTTCTAGCAGCTCCTGTCATAATCCTTGATGGCTTTTCTTCTAATATCCTGGCTCTCAGTTCCTTGAACTCCCCTTCTTAATGAATCTATCTTCCATTCTATTTCAGCCATTCACTCCCATGCTGATACTGAGAGACTTTGCCATTACCGGTAAGTACGTTCTCTCTGTAATTTCCACTTCCAGGACCCCATTTTCTGGCTCCAGGTCCCCAACTCCCACCAACTATCTGATTTCACCAGGACCTACACAATTCATTGATCCTACAACTGTTCCCCTGTCCCTCGCTACCTTCACGCTTCATCTTTCCCTTTCTAGGCAGCTTGACTGCACGGTCCACTGTTATACTCGTTTGTGTATAGTGTCAACTCCCTTGCTTCTTACTTGATTCGTTGTGCTTGTCTGGAAAAAAGCATCTGTTTCATTCCAATTCTTGGTCTTCTCTCCACATGCACCTACGCCAGTATAAATGGCTGGCGAGCAACCTGGCTGACTGATCTCACTTTAGATTTATGACTACAAACTTTAAGTTGGCCAGCATTCCTGCCACATTACTCCAGTCCATTCAGATTTTTATTCTCCTGGAGGACTACCGCATACCTTCTTTACTCTCTCCGTCATCAGCTAGCACCTCCTCCCCATCCTTACTTTCCGCTGATGGCCTTACTTACTACTTCTCAGAGAAACGAGAAACATCAGCAGAGAACTTCCACAAGATCCTGCCACATCTACCCAGACGCCTCTACCTGGGCCATATCCTCTGCCTTCTCTTCTGCTACTACAGATGATCTGAGGCCAAATCCTCTATGGGATCCCATTTCTCTTGGGCATTAAAACACAAGAGACTCTCTTGCATCATCAAGTTTTCCCTCACTCCAGAACATTCCTGTCAGGATTATAAATATGCTGAAATTTCTCCTGTGCTATTAAAAAAAAAAAAAAAAAATCTCTTTAACCCCACACCTCCCTCTAGCTAATACCCCCCCATTTTCTACTTCTCTTAAATAGTGATAAAAAGATTTATCTACATTTCCCATCTGCAATTCATTTTCTCTTGAATCATCTTCAATCAGGCCTTTGCTTCTAGCACTATGCCAAAACTCCTTTTCAACATTACCAATGACCTCCCTTCTTGCTATATCCAATGACCAATCTCGGGCCTCATCTTACTTGATCCATTAACAGCATTTGAGCAGTTGATGACTTTCCCCTTCCTTGAAATGTTCTGTCAGTTGATTTCCAGGGCACCACATTTGGTTTTCCTCTTGCTTCACTGGCATTCCTTTTTATCCTACAAATCTGGACATGGGAATATCCTGGAGCCCGGTCCTTAAACTTCTCTTTTCACCAACTTAATCAGCAATCCCATCCACTTCATAGCTTTACTATTTATACACAGTTTCCTAATTTAACCTCTTCCCTGAACCCTCCACTCATTATCCAAGTGCTTGCGCAACATTTTTTAGATTTTATTGGATATCTAAAAGAAAAAAAAGTCCAATATCAAAGTTCTAGTCTTCCCTCATAAAAATCTGCTCCTGCCACAATTTTCCTCATCTCGGCATATGGGGAATTCTCTCTTTATTCTGCTTACCATATCCTACTCACTTGGAAATTCTGTCAGCTCTATCTTCAAAATACTTTCTCTACCTTCAGATTGGAAATGGGACCACTTCTCACCACCCTGAGCTACCGAGTTGGCCCAAGCTGCTCATTTTTGAGTTGTTGCAGTCGTTCCCTAACTGGCCTCCTTACTGTCCATTCTCAGTCTCACAGCCAGAAGGATGCTCCTCACTCCTCTGCTCAAAACTCTTCCAACAGCTTCTAACCTCGGAGTAAAAGCCAAAGTCTTTACAACTACACACAAGGCAGAATACAAGGTAGCTCTCTATTACCTTTTGATCATATCTCTTGACTATTCTCTCTCCCTTTCTTATGCCTCATGACCTTTCATGGCTTCCCTATGGTTCGGCAAACACACCAGACATGCTCTTGCCTGTGGACTTATGCAGAGCCTAGGTCTCTCACCTCCTTCGTTTTTGCTTAAATGGTACTTACTGAGGCCTTCCTGACTATTTAAAATTACCATGGGCCACTGGCCCTCCCTATACCTACCCTCTTTGATATATTTTTATTTTTCTCCATAGCACTTATCACCAGATATTACACATCTTGCTTACTTACTTACTTATTGTTCTCTCCCCCGCACTATATGCTCCATAAGAACATGTAACTTATATGTGAGAAAATAAATTGCAGTCCTTTTTCCCACTGGTATATCCATAATGGCAATAAAAGTGGGTGTTTGAGGCCTTTTTTAATGCAGGAAATTTTTATCTCCTAACCTATCAAGTCTTTATTTCAAAACAAACCCCAAACCCACACACATTTTACTTTATATGTATATACCATTTACTTTTAGCACCTAGGATAGCTGTGACTAAACTTGTGTGGTATCATTTTTGTTCTCTGAGAGTCAGGATGATGAATGGAAGAAAGATAAGTCATACTGGCTTCTAATGACTGCTTTGGTTAAACTGATTGAATATCAATATTTATTTTCATAGACAGTATAGTAGTTGGAAAACTGGTGTCCTGTCACAATTCTTCAATCTGTCATTGTAATGTTTTAATTATGGAAATGCTAGCAGAATTCAAGATCTTTCACAATTTATATCATTCAGTCTTTTATGTAGTGCTTTTAGCTCAGCTTTCCATCATTCACACCAGGGTAAAACAAACCTTGGTTTAGATCTTAGGTTTTAAAAAGCATTACATTCAAATACATTACATACTTTTTTTTAAAAAGACTATTTATTTGAGAGAGAGCGAGCAAGAGAGCACAAGCAAGGGGAGCAAGAGAAGCAGATTCCCCGCTCAGCCAGGAGCCCGATATGGGGCTAGATGCCAGGACCCAGGGATCATGACTGAGCCAAAAACAGATGCTTAACTGAGCCACCCAGGCGCCCCTCAAAATGTATTATATACTTTTCCACAAATTGCAATTAAATACATGTAGTTATACTGATTTCTGTCTGTCGAGTGCTTCTGCACATATTTTAGCTAAAATATCCCTTTAAGAAACATAATGATCTCTTCTTAGAAAACTGTGTATGTGCTCATATATTCAAATTCTTGCCTATGACATCATGTGATTCAGATTCCCCTAAAGCCTACGGACATGACCTTAGGCTAAGAGTCAAATTCATGAAAAATTACAACCCAAAATAGAATCTAGTAGAAGTCAAACAACATTCTACATATTTGATGTTTATTCTGATCTCATCTGGGGCTTGGTGTGAAGTGGAATTCACACTCAAGGTCTTTTGTTCTTCATACAAGTAGCTTCATCTTCTACCTAGACACCTTCACACACAATGTGAACATAAAGTCCTTGAACTAGAAGAAATCAAATGCTACTTTGCTTTCCAAATGTTGTGTGCATAAGGAAAGTTTATGTACATTCAGTATTTTTGAGATTGAAAGTTGTATTTTGTTTTTAGCAAACAAAAACTTAATTTTTACCTCTACTAAGCAGAAAATAATCAACAAGCCAAAGGAACTTAATTTAACATATGTAATTCTTTTCATCTTTCTGGTTGTCCAAGTATTTATTAGACTGTAATGAAAGAGTTTGTTACCAAGCAAACAGAAGAAAAAATTGACAGAGTCTGCACAATGAGAAGCTAATTAGCCAGTTAACAACACTGACCTGCAGCTGCATCCGCAAGTTCTGAGAGAGGCACTATCTGTGACATTCTCTGACTCTTCAAAAATGAAAAGAAATGTCTCCACAGTGCATTGGCAACTGCAGCAAGGTGGCGCTCTTTAGCCGATAATGAAGACTGCACAATTAGGTCCACACTCTCCTTTTGAAGTTCCTGACACAATTGTTGATGCATACTCCTAAAAAGAAATAAAAATATAGCTAACACCCAATAAATGCTTATAAAAATCTTCTTTAAATACATTTTGGGCTTTTAACATTTATATCATAGGAAAACTGAAGGACCGTTTTATATAATTAAAACCTTTATGCCAAGACATTATGCATTTCTGGTTTTTTGATGGATGAATGATGGCATATTAAGCACCATAAAGTTAATGTTAATTACTAATGTCAACCATTAATTATATGCTTTTTAATATGTCAGATCCAAATGAGAAACAGGCAGCTTCAGAATGAAGGTCTGCATTTTGCAACTCATTATGACAAGTGATTTTACTTACAATCTAGACATGAAAACAATTTTTTAAACCATTATCTTCCGAGAGCTTTGAGGACATGGATGTACCAAGCAGAAAGTAAGTACATCTAGCTTGCTCATGTGTAGCATTTTAAACTGAAATATTTTCCTACATAACACTCTGCCAGATATAATCTTGGTACTTTGGTCTAAAAAGATCCATAATCATTTTCACATAGCAGACAACAAAAAGTTATTGTTCTTTATAAAATAGTAAAACATGAATTCAATACTGCCTAAAATTTTGATTCAAGGTTTACTTACCTATTTGCTTAATTCAAATGAAAATTTAGACATTTCTTGCAAATCAAAACTATAATGAGGTATCATAGAACTACCATATGATCCAGCAATTGTACTACTGAATATTTACCCAAAGAATACAAGAACACTAATTCAAAGGGATACATGCTATGTTTACAGCAGCGTTATTTACAACAGCCAAGATATGGAAGCAGCCCAAGTGTCCATTGACGGATGAATGGATAAAGAAGATATATACACACACATGCAAACACAAGGGAATATTATTGGCCATATACAATATACAATGGAATATTATTTGGCCATAAAAAAGAATGAAATCTTGCCATTTGCAATGATATGGGTGGGGCTAGAGTATAATGCTAAGCAAAATAAGTCAGGGAAAGAAACATGATTTCACTTATATGTGGAATTTAAGAAACAAAACAAGGAAAAAAATAGACAAATCAAGAAACAGACTCTTAATTATAGAGAACTGAAGGAGGGAGAAGGGTTAAACTGGTAATAAGGATTAAGGAGTACACTTGTGATGAGCACAGGGAGATGTATGGAAGTGCTGAATCACTATTTTATACCTGAAATTGATATAACACTGTATGTTAATTAACTGTAATTAAAATAAAAACTTAAAAAAGAGAAAATTTAGACATTTCTAGATCTTAACAGAAATATAAGAGGGGAAGGAAACACTAAGAGATTTTTTTAGTGATCTGGAATAGGAGGTGTTTTTGCAATATGCCCAGCCATTAATAATTTGATTACTTAAAACTAAATGTACAACCATAATATTATTCCTGTTTTTATTACTGTCACATCAATTGTGAGTAGATACAAATGCATGGACACCATCCTAAGATAGATTTGTTTTCTTTCAATTAAAGACAAAGCAGTGAAAACCGTAGAGCTGAGGCAGAGACTTCCTCTGATAGTATTCTACTAAGAAAATAATTAGTACTAAAAAAAGAGAAATATTACATTAATTCTAACATTCCTGATGTTTTAAATTAATTTAGCTAGGGGAAGTGGATACTCAAAATACCTGTAACAAAATACAGAACTTAGTACATGTACCTAAAGCAATTCCACCGAAAGATCAAACTGAATCCAAGACCACATAAGTAAGTAAAAATTGTAAGTTATATAACATGAGGATACTGTGCCCCTTGACACTGGAATTCTTGGGTAATCATGAGGAACAACTTCCTACTCCTTGAGGTATTGGAAAAAAAAAAGTATACAAATGCCTGGGGAAAAAGATCATAGCAAGCAATTCTCATAAAAGCTAACCAAATATCTGCTATATCCTCTCTTGTAAAAACCTGCCTGAGATGCTTTCAACTTGAACTAGTGGCCAGAGAACTATTTCAGGTCCTTTAGCTTCGAGTAAATTGAATATCAAACCACTAAAATCCATTTGGCACCTAACTTAACTGCCTACATCAACACAGAAAATTCATGACCACACGTCAACACGCTGGAGTCCAAGTAAAATAGTACCACTGTTGGCACAACCTACTTATAGCTTTTCTAAAGTGTACTGGTTTCAAAGAATAATAAATACCTTACTGTATTTGGGTAGGATGAATTGTGCTCACTATTTACACATAAATAATCCATTTTTTCACTAACTAAAACCTATTCCCTAGGGGGGATATAATTTTTGATCATCTTCTTTGAGCTAGAAATTCTTTAATTAAAGAGAACAATTCTATGAGATAGGTATCAGTAGTCCTCTTTATAGATGATGAAGATGATAGTGAGAAAGTTAAATATATCCAAAGGTCACATGGCTAGGAAGGGCTGGACCCATAATCTGAACTTAAAACTGACTCTGAAGCCCATACTTTCCTCTTACACACAAAGATGCACAGTTGTCTTAGAAATTTCAATAAGCCTAAGAAAAGGAGCTAGAAAAGCCACATGTAGCTTTGCCTTGTGAAGAGGCAGGGGCAACACCAGAATTCTATACTGGCAAAAACTGTAAGCGGTACCAAGAAAAATGTATTCAAGGTAATACTGAAAAAGGCCAACAAATCTGAATCACTTTTGACCTCTCCAGACCAAAACGCTGAGGTGCCAGGGTGTACAACTAGGAGTTACTACAGGAATCTGACTCAGAGGTCTGAAAAAAAACCAAACCACTAGGTTAAAAGGTTAAATTTAGAGATTACATCCTCCAAAGCGAGACTTAACACAGCAAAAAGAAGTTCCAATTAAGTGTTAAGACATTGACCCAAAATCAGAATTGTTTTGGAAATGTGCATCCACTTTGCATTTTAGTGTATGTGCTGCTGGAAGCGAGCACTCCACTTTGCATTTTGGTTCGAAAGAAGCTTTATATCCTGGGAATATGCAAAACACTTTCTGCTTGATGGTTTGAATGTTCAAGCAATATCAGTTTGAATGAGAATGATAATCTGCTATTTTACCACAAAACAAAGTTGTTTAAGACCTTATAATAATCATTTATGTAAACTTGAACAAATCAGAGAGGGACAGATGCAGGAAATGTCCAGGATATACTGTACTATGAGTCTGAGGGGAGAATCCAATTTCTGCACTATAGCCAAAATAGCTGAAACTACCCTACCGCTTGCAGTCACAGGTGATTTTTTTTTTAAATTACATTTTCTGGATGAGAAAACTAACTACAAAAGACTACAGAAAAATAAATTTATTATATTATGTGACTGCATATCTGATGAAGGCACATTTACAGAAATGCAAATATCTACAGCAGCTCTGTCACCACAGGTAACATAAATAAAACCCAAAACATATATGAAATACATAAAGAATATGACGCATTCTAGATGTCATGGCTATTTTATGAAATATTTTCTACCTTCTTCAAAAAACAGTAGAAAAATCTGAAAGTAAATTTACTGCACAGAAAGTAAAATGTAATTTCGGGTCAAAGCCAAAAAGAAATATCACAATAGTTATAGAACCTCCCAACACTTGGCAAATATTTTGAGTAAAGACAAACTTAATATGGGTTAAAATCATTTTGGAAAATCACACATGTGGAAACAGACATGCATAACCATCCCACTTACATTCTAAAAGATGCAATATAGTATAGTAGAAAATAAAATTTGCTGAATGTTAAGTTATTCAAATTGTAGCTCTCATAGAAAAAACAGCAACGCCTCGCACTCATTGGTATTTACCATATGCCAAGCACCATGTTAAATGTTTTATAAGCGTTATTTCTTACGAGTTAGGTACAGTTATGATTATAATCTTAAAATGGGGAAATTAAGACAAAAGAAGTAACATGTTGGGTAACATAGCTGGTTATTAGCAAAGCTACTCAGAGCAGTGTAACCTTGAAAAAAGTGAGTAACCTCCCAATTTTTATTTTCTTAAGAGCAAAGAAGAGGAACAATCATTTGCTATATCCATGGTTAGGTTTATTGTGAAGACCGCATGAAATAACATCCCTGAAAATGTTTAGAAACCTGACACTGCACCAAGTAAATACCCAAAGTTTACCTACCTAGTTACCAGCTCCTCTTAGGCTTTTGTTTTAGCTCTGGTATCCTGCCCCCTTTGGCTTACTCCTCATTATGTTCAAGCACTTTCCTGATTCTTGCATCTGACTATTCTTTTGCCCCATTTTCCAAGATCTGCTTTCCTGTTTTTATCTTTCCACTTTTTCTTGCTATGATTACACATATTCAATTATCCATCGAAGCCCCCAGAGCCCCGTCCCTATGCAGTCATGCAAATATACTGAGGCATCTATCACCTGAGAGGCACTGAGGCCTGCACCTGACCGTCGCCGCCTGCCAGCCTAGTTTCTGTAGCACACGGCTTCCTAACAGTGTAGGCAGGCTTCTGCGGCTACTTCCTGGACTACTCTGTCTAGGTTCTACTTCTAATCTCCCTTTGCTCCGGTTTCTACTGTAACTGATAATTACAGAACAAGATATGACCTCCTGTACATTACTTTCCTAGTAGTCACTGTTGCATATGTAGTATTTCTAATATTATTATGCCTCAAAAGTTAAAGAAAATTTGTCCAGTGATGGACCTGTGACCACAGAAAAAGCATAATATAATAAATGCAACTGATAAGAGCTAACAGCAAGGGATTAACAATGATTAATAGCTGAATTCCTTTTTTAGTTCTACTCCAAACCTGGCAACTTCCTTCAATCAGTATTAGTGAAAAATAAAATGGTAAGTTCTAAGTTAAAGAGTTGTTTCTAAACCACTACAGATAATTATTCCAAGTATCTGATTTAACTAATAGAAAACTGGATGGGAATCAGATTACTCTATGACCATTTTTAGTTTCAGCTAAACTCCCTAAAAAACCTTAGGCATTTTGGATCCTCTTGTCATTCTTGATCCCCTCTAAAAAATAGGGCTCTAATCTGCTTTACTACCCAGAAAGAATATAACAATCAAAGTAATAACATTACGAGAAAAAAACCCCTAGGTTTTAAAGGTAGAAGTTACCCTAAAAATCATCCAATACAATCCTGTCTTAAAAGAAAAAAAAAAATACAGCCTCCCACTGCAAAGAGCCTCCTGCAGCTTCGAGCCTGAGTCCTCACCCCCAATTCTGCGCATGCCCCCAGTCATCAGGGAGGGGCGATGAGTCAGAAGACAAGTGAGCAAGTAGCAAGCAGCGTGGGTATGCCTTGCAATGCTTCCCTGTAATAGCTCAGTGCGTTTACGGGTACGTGGAGGAGTGAATGGATAGTGATGACTAAGTGAATATGTGAGATCAAGGCTGTTTTGACTATTGAGGGATTATGACAAATAGCGCAGCACTGGCGAAGATGCTTCCAGACACATACAATGCACTATTAAGAATAAAAGGGTTTCTCAAGATGTAAGGAAAATTGCCCACATGAACACCTGTTCAGGAGAGAGAAGCCCAGCTTGTGACCCCAGAAAACTTCTGAGACTTAAGTTTTTCATCGGTTAAATGGAAATAATGCCCTATTATCCTCCATGGAACTGTTAAACTATCAAATAACACTACTTAGGTAATAACAATCTGTAGCCTGTAAGGCAAGATAATATGTATTTTAGTCACATTTCTACTGCTTCTAAATCCTAACAACCATGTTCATGATGCAGCACAGCATTATCTAGGGAGACATGGGCTTTAGAGACAGACATACCAGAGTATAAATCCTACTCTGTCAACCACTAGTTATGTGGTCATTTCCTCATCTGTTCCAAGAATTCTTAGTAAGACACTTTTCCATAAATAGAACATTTTTATTGTTGGCCAGAGAATCAAAGATTGTTTATTGAGAATATACATGCAAGCCTTATTCTGTTTTTGGCCTTTACTAATTTAATCCTGTAGGTACTATTATTATCCCCATTTTATAGACAAGAAATCTAAGTACAGAAAGGATAAATAATTTAACTGGGTCATACTGTAATTAAGCAGCAAGTTAGAATTTGAACACAGGCAGTCAATCTAATATCCATGCAACTATGTTACAACTACCTCAAATACCATTTTGCTACCCATACAAATAGTACATGTTTTAAATGTCACATTGCTACATTCACTCATTCATATGCTAAGTTCCTAATAAAGGTAGCTATAAGCTAGTATAACACCCAGTCCCAGGTGGCAAACCAGTTGCACAAACATTAAAGGTTTAACAATTCTGGGGAGTGTAGGTCATTCTGTAAGGATCCCAAAAACCAACGAACACGTGATAATTCAAAAAATTTCCTGTTGCCCATAATTAACTACTTTGCAAGACTGGGAAGGAGGAAAATCAGGAATCCGGTGTTGAGTCTGGCAAACCAAGCATGCTCATAGCAATGCTGCCTTATGGTTTTACAGAATACTGGTAAAGTACTTAAAATGAGTTGCTTGCCACTATAGCACGAAAATATGCTAATAAAACACAATTATTTTTAGGAATTACTCTTACAATTTTATTAGTCACATTTATAGATGATTATGGGTCTCAAGTCAGTTAAGTTTTCCAAGTGTTATTTCACTTCATTTTATTGCATACCAATAAAAAGGATCTACCTTGGGTAGTTCTTAATCTTGATTATCATCAAAATGATCTGCAGAGCTTTCTAAAACTACTAATGTCCTAGTCTTACTAAAGATCTCCCTGCATCTTCAAGTTTGGGACCTAAACATATTACTTGCTTTAAAATTCTGACTCAGTAGGTCTGGGAGGGACCAGAGTTTACATTTCTATTAGGTAGATGCTGCCAGCCCTGGTCCACACTGAAAGCTCTCATCTTCCTCACTTTCCTTGTCTATATAATTGGAGCAAAAATAGTACCTACAGGACTAAATTAGTTAAAATCAAATATTTAGAATAGAACTGATACCTATATTCTCAATAAACAGTCTTTGATTTTTTGGTCAACAATAAAAGTTACTTCATTTATTGAAATATGTCCTATTTAATTCTAATAACAGACAAGGATATGGCCATGCAACTAGTAGCCCATGGACCACACTGAGTAGCAAGACCATATACAATTCTGTACTAGAAAAGGGTTAAAAACCATTCCTCTGTAGGCAGAAGTGTAAAACAAACTGTGGGTTTTATACCAACTCAGAGAAGAAAGATCATTGAGGGCACCAGAAGAAAATGGGCATGGAAATGATTCTCCAAGAACAAGAACTGAATATGTGAAAAGGAGTAAAGTGAAAGCACAAAGGTATACAAAATCCATTCATTTACGCTCTAATTCCACACATATTGTATATGTTCTAGGCAGTACCGATAAAAGGTTGTTACAAAGTCTCTGCCTTTCTGCCTCTCATTCTATTTTAATGAGAGATATATAATGAAAGGAACATTATGTGTTAACATTTTAGGTTGTGGTAAGCTTTGCAGATAAAAAGTAATCAAGGTATGAAGATGATGAATGATGGAAACTAATACTTCAACTAGGATGATAAGGAAACATCTACTGAGGAGGTGACATTTGAACAAAAACCTAAATAAGGGAGGGACTTTTGAGGGGTTGGGGAGAGAGCATTCTAGGGAGAAAAACAGCAAATATAAAGGTGCCAAGGTTGGCAGTTTCATAGGTTCAAGGAAAAACAATTAGGAAGCTGGTTGGCTGCAGCACAACTGGTGATAGAAGGAACAGCAGAATAATTCAAAGAGGTAGCTGCGCTCCAGATTTTGTAGGGCTTTGTAAGCCATGGTAAGGAATTTGGATTAAGATCAAGGTAGGTAACAAGACACAAAAGCAGAAGAGTAACATAATGTACATCTTAAAAAGAAAAATATAAAGGAAAAAGGTGACTGTGTATAGTCAGCTACTCTGACTATAATGGAGAATTTTTATAGTAACATTAGAAGGCAATACATTTAAGAATGGAAAATATGGCCACATTTGTTCATTCACATGCTTTCCTCATTCACTTCACAAAAAGTTACTCAGTACCACTCATTGCATCTGATGCCAGGAACACAAAAACAATTAAGGCAGATTCTACTGTTAAAAAAAAATTAAATAAAAAATAATTTAAAAAAAAATCAAGATTTCATTTTAAAGGTAGTAAGAAGCCACTGAAGGATTCTGAACTGAGGAATAGCATAATGAAAATAGTGCTTTGGGAAAAATTAATCTGGTAATGGCAAACAGAATGGGTTAGAGTAAGAACTGAATAGAGACCTGAGAGACCAATTATGAAGCTTCTGTAAACATCTAGGTAATAGCTAATACACAATTTGAGCTACTTATGAAGGAAAAAGAAAGCTCACAGTAATTATTTGGCATTTTGTGAGGGAGAGGAAGAAGCAGTCTTTGTTTTTTGCTAAGTTTTTGGGGAGGGAAAATGAAAGTCAGGAGGAGAAATTAATTAGTAGAGGAGAGTATAATTTGATTTGAAAACAGAAAACTTGCGTAACAAATTCCAAAAAGTTTTGGGAAATCTGGACCTAGAGTCCAAGAGTACAATTAGACTCAGGAATCACTCTGCCTGGTAGTTCAGCTCATTTTAATGAACATATCAGTGTCTACTAATTATGTGACGTACTACATTAGATGCTGTCAAATACGGTCCTTGCTCTCAAAGAATATACAATCAAGTGCTGAGAAAGAGGTATGTACAGAGTATTGCACAAAAAGGAACATTTGGTCCAAGTGGGGGTTTGAAGAAGACTTCTTGGAGTAAAAAGCCATTATAAGGTCATGGAAGTTGTGTTAGCTAAATGAAAAAATAATACAAAAAAGTTTCAGGAAATTGAAATAATATGAGTAAAGCATAGGGACATGATATTGCATGGTGTATGAGAGGACTCACAAACGATTTAGTATTGCCAGAAGATGAAAGGTCAAGGGGCAGAATGATGGAAAAATGAAACTAGAGTATTGACGGAGACCAGGTCAAGAAGGGCCATGCCATCTAAAAAGTTAGACCTAGAAGTGAACAATTCTTTAAAGGAGAATCAACAGAGACAAAACCAGCTTATATACCTAACATTTATCTGTCCAAGAGTTTGTTCCCAATGTAACCTAGAGCTTATAAGGACTACCCTATACACTTACACATTTAAACACCTGTGTAAAAATGCACAAAGCTAATGTTATAATGCTATTTGTCTTTGAAATATTTTCATTAAAAAAAAGAAAAAACAACCTGGTAAGTATGAGCATATGTGACTTGGTACATATACATATATATATATAATTCATCACAACATACTGTAAATATGTATCTTTTGCAAATGCTTAAGTGCTGTTTTTATATTCCCACTAATAAAAGTGAGCACAACAGAACCACCCGAGGTCTGACTTACAAACATTAGCATTATTAGCATAGTATAGTGCAAATGCTCTTAGCAAATGGGTGCTCTATTGCACTATCCTAAGTTGAAAATGTTCACTTTGCTCTGGTGTCTGTTTCTGCCATTTATTCTGTATTTGGGAGAAGAGTTAATCCTATAATCAACAAGTAATAGTCCTGAATTTAACACAAAGAATCAAAGAAAAAGTACTCTGCTGGATATTAAGATTTAAGCTTTACAGCACCTTAAGATGCCTTTAAAGAAACTGTTAGGGGAAAGAGACCACATCAAGGTTTGGTTGAAGTCCTTTGACATTTTAACTATGATAAACCATAGGCAGATGGATGCCATGACTTAGGAATTTCTAAAAGAACAAGAAAGCAATCACCAACTGACCATGGCAACTCATTTCCAAAGAGGTAATGCTACAATAACCTTGTACTGCTTGTATTCAGTTAGGGCCCTCATTTCTAGGAACTCATCCTCTAAATTTAATACCAAGTATGTGGGTTCAAGGAATGGAAGAAAGCAAGAGAGGGAGAGATTATGGGCTCAATATAAAACTAGTCAGTTTCCAAGTTTATCTGCTACCAGAACATCACCTGGGTAGGACCATAAGTTATGATTCAGGATCTTTTGTCTTTGATGTTTGAGGCACTGAGAGGGGAGATCATCCCTGTAAGAAGTCTCACTGTAAAATATACACATCTTTGATAAAATATCTAAAGCTGCCATACTGGTCTTTTGGGAGTTTAAATGATTCTCTTCCTCTTTAACTGTAAACAGACAGGTATAATTGAGCAATCATACATGCACTGGATCTTACCTAAAATAGCGAGTTACGCATAGAATTCTCATACAAGAAAAAGGAGGGGAAAAAAAAACCCATAGGAATTGGTGGCTAAAAAAGGAAATCAGATTACAAATAGTTATTTGTAATATTAGGTAGGCAATGATGTAAACAAAATATTTATGGCAAATGCCTTCATTTTGGAACAGAAATCTACCAAACTTAGCAACACCAGAGCCAATAATATCTGATATTAAACACATCTGAGTCTTTAATCTTCTTCTTCTTGTGTGTCCCATCTCTGCTCCACTGCCCTTGAGCTATTCCATCATATATTGAATACTGTGATAGTTTTAAAACATGGCCATCAATTCTTTGGCACTCCTAGGACCTGGGAAATCTGTTACTGCTTTGACGAACAGAGTGTAGCAGATATGACACCATGTGAGTCCAAGGTTTGTTAACAGAAGGCCATGACATTTCTGCTTTGTTTGCTGGGAAAACAGTCTTGGAACCCCGAAATGCCAGGCATGAGTAACAGTTACCCTGAGAACACTCTTTGGAGAGGCTACTCAAGTAGCACTTGAGTCAACAGTCCTAGGTTGGCCTGGTCTTCAGCCATACTAGCTCAGACACTGGACATGTTAGTGAAGAAGGCATTGGGGACTGGATCCTACAGCTTCAGTTGGTATAGTCCCCACCCTTTTGTATTACCCCCAGAAAGAATCATCCTAGCTAATGCCTCAGACATGGTGGAGCAGAGAAGAGCAGTCCTTAGCTTTCCAAATTTCTGACCTACAGAACCCGTGAGCATAATAAAGGGGTTGTTGTAGCGTTTCATGCCACTATACTTTGGCATGGTTTGGTATGCTCTAAAGAACAGGTGCCCACTATACACGAAGGATTATGTAGGAATTAGGGATTCAAAGATGAAAAGATACAGACCTGACCTCAAGGAATTCACACATGGGGAAGGAGAAACAAAGATTTCTTTTTATTAAAAGTATAACCAAGGGGTGGTGTCTGCAACAGTGCCAAAGGCAGACTTAAGATCAAATAGCTTTTTAGCCTCCTAAGAACCACCTTCAATAATCTCAGAAATTCTAGACTTGGTTAGGACAAATGAGATGCAAATATAAGGGTCATCCAAAGAAAAGCTACTTCAGTTTTCTACCTGTCTAGTACAGGACATCTATATTAAGCATGTACTGGGACATCTTATGTATACTATCATATTTACTCTCCATACATTTTATTCAGTTCTGTTCCTTTCACATTTCATTAATAATTGACAGCTTTTTTGAACCGAGTTTCATTTTAATTTTTCCTAGATATAGGGTAGTATAGTTGCAAACCTATGGAGAACGTCTTTAAAAGCTAATTAATCAAACCATCCTCCAAAAACTAGCCTAACTCTCACCATCTCAGCAGTCTTTTCTGAAAACAACAGTAGACAGCTCTCTCTAACTATAGCTGGAATCATGATACTGCATCTTATTACATGTGTTTAGTTGCTACATGGGGGAATGTGGCTTTGCTTCAAAAGAATTCGATCATTTTGTTAAAGGTAAAGAAAGACCCAAACATTTTTGAGGTCAGATGTTCCACAACAAGTAAGCTGGGACTAAATTCCATTTGTGAGCACTTTTTCCTAATTGGTGGTAATAAATTCCTAAAAAGAAAGGGTCTAATGGTAATGTTGACTGATTCTTAACTACATTAACCCAAATGTTCCTGTCACAGTAAAATTTGCTCTATAATTTACTTTAATGGACTAGGTGTATCAATAAATATTGAAAATGTCCAGCCTCTTTTTTTCCCTTCCATTTAAATCAAATCCAACTCTATGTCAACAGATTATACCAATGTATAATTACAATAGCTAATGCATGGGGAAAAGTAGTGTTCTTTGATAAATAATTTTCTTAAAACCTCTTAAGTATTCTGCATCCTCAATATTTCTCTTACACTCAAGAAATGCAGTAAATTACACAACCAGACACTACTGACCACTGCCAATTGTGATAATGGACGTAAAAACCTAATCATCAGCTGCAACAGTGACTGTGTTTTCGGATTTCAATCAGTCAAGCAAAAGAATCAAAAAGTATCTAGGGATGTTTCAGGAAGAATTTTCTTCATTCAAAATATAACCAAACTCTAAGAGAAATAATGGCTTAGTCACCATTTAACATCATGCTAAACCTGGGATATATAAGACTTAGAAGTCTGTAAACCCCTTGAAATTATATGTGATGTTTTGTGTACATGTAAATGTGTATGTTTATGACAAGAGAGACTATAGCTTTCATGAGTCTCAAAAGGGTCTGCCTCAGCTGAATGGAATCTACTAATCAGATCCTGTCGCCTTTCTTCTACCACTTTATAAACATCTAAGTATAAGCTAAATGCTTCCTCCAGCTTTCTTACCTTGAATCCGCTCCTCCCTCCTTTTCATGTCCTCACTCTTGGCTTCACCTGTCCCCCACAACCCAGCTATAACCTCTGTGTAATCAAATATACCAATTTAAAAAGAAAAGCTTAATCTGAATTCTATATAGAGAAAGCTGTTACTAGTCAATGTATAAGATCAATCACCAAAATCATCAAAAAGAAGAGCATAAACTTGTTTAGAACAAATCTGTATTTAAGTCACTAATTTTCTTCATTTTAACTTATAGTTCTCCCAGATACTTATACACATTTCTCTCTAGAGATACCATTCACCGCATTTCCTGTAGTTCTTTGAAAGGGAGGAAAAGATAGGGAAAAGTTTTCCTAAAAGATTACCCCATTGAGTCAATGATCTGTGGGGTTATTATGAAGCTCCATTATTAGGGCTGAGAGCCTCAAAGGCTTTTGTTATGTCACTAATTTCTTTTTGTAAGGCTTCAGCAAATGAGCCGATTTATCTAGTTCTGCATGCTTGGGGCTTGATACATGCTATTTGTACATGACAGGTTTCATCTGCGTAGCACCATTGATATCATTTATCTGCACATCAGAAAAGCTCCTCTCCTGATGTAAAAAAAAATTATGCATATACTGGGGTAAGAAATGTTAAAGAGGTGAGTAAAAAACCTGTGATATCTCATAAAGTGAAACCAAACTACAGGAAGATCCCCAACTGAGTATGAACGTGCAACAGGGCTATGGGAGCAGATACAACACCAAGAAAAGGAAAAACTGGAAAGACCCTTGCTTACAGTGATAAAGTAGTAGGGCTCTGTTAGTATCCTGTGAATTTTAACTAGAAATGGGAAAAACAAATTTACCTCAAAAGAGAAAAAATGAAGTTTTATGACCAAAGCTTCATAAAGCGTTACGACCAAAGAAGAAATATTTCAAAATAAATTTTAAAACAGTTCCCATTATTTATACTAGAAGAAAATTAACTTCTAGAATTTATTCTTATGGGAAAAGATGTTTAGATTGACTGCTGCAGTGGTTCACAACGAAAAAGCCTGTGATATAGCTTAAAGTGTTATAGGAAGGTAACTTTAGAGGACACAGGGAGAAAGAGAAAGGTAACCAAATGTGAAACGGCTTTGAGTTTAAAAATGATAATCAGCTTAAAAGCATCTGTGTAAAAGATTCTGAAAGGAGGGCACAGCCTACATATTTGAATAACAAGGTAATAACGTTATTTCTAGATTTCCAATAGATGATATATAACACATTCCATTGAGAAAAATCAGCATTTTTCTTTGTGAAGAAGGTATGCATTGAGTTAAAGAGTTTGTTCCTGTAATTCATCATCTTTCAGAATATGAGGTTATATTAGGCTCCAATCACCCCCTACTCCAACTCTTCTCAGCATTTGGTAACACAGACAGTAGAGCTAATTTTCTGTCATTCAGGAAGAACTGTTGGATCACTAAACTTGCATCATCATCACCTCTGAAACACAGTAAAAATCACTGTTAGGACCAATGGTTTATTAGATCGAACCCACCATCAACAATGTCAACTCTGCCTGGTTGTGTTAACAGGAAAATGTTTTACGAGTTCCACCACTGGGCATCAATTTAACTTCCAGCACCAGCTATGCTGTAAAACCGTGAACGTAATTTATATGGTGACCTGAGTGTGTGGGAAGCAATATCTAGGTGAAACTTCTCACAGTCTGACAAAATGCTTTGATTTGCACCATTCAGATGATTGAGCAAAAAGAGTTTAAGCAATCACCACCAATAGCCTTTATCTCCAAATGCACTAAAAATTTATTACTCTATGAGTGCAACCTATTGCTTTAGAGCCAGGCTTGATAGAATAGAAATGATTGGATAAATATTACATTTTCAACTGGTACACATCTTGTCCATTAGGTTTAAATATTGGACAAGCTACGTGTTTAAGATAAACATCAGTCTTAGCTGATTCCATCACATAGCACATTTAGAAAGCCTCCAAATGTTTCCATAGTAACATTTTGTGCTTACATATAACTGAGGATACATGTTCATTGCCAATTAGGAGAAAGTAAACCGAGAGACCACTGAACTCTTCCTAAAGAATCTACCTTTGTCTTTTAGTTAGCACTTAATACAGTTGACAGTATTTACACATCTATTGCTGTGTATGAAGCAACCAAGTAATCACTTAAGCAGGAAGGGACATAAATACATGGCTTGCCCACCTATCCTAAGTAACAGTTTATTATTCAGGTCTTCCTAGAAATTATAAACTAGGCTAGATTCACACTCATGGCTTTTTCAGGAGCTGCTACTGCGAGCTAAGGGAAGAATATTTACCTGGCAACATCTCTAGCCGCCTGCCCAAGATCATACACCTTTAAAGATGGCAATGGGCATTTCAGCAAAACTGTCGTGATTACGTGATTACTGTAATACAACTTTTTAAATGTCATTTCTAGCATCATGGGAGGGATCCAGTGCATATAATCTTTAATGCCTTTGGGTTCCTGAGCAACTACAGTAGCCTTGATTAAACTGACTAACTCAGTGTTACTGTTTTCTAATTTGGTTTGATTAGATACTGCAAGGTAAATAATATCACCTCCAACTTGGTGATGAAAATATGGACTCAGAGGTTAAATAACTTGATCAATAAGTAACAGAAATGGAATTGCAAGCCTGATCTGACTCCAGATCATTTTCCACGGTAAGCCATACTGAGGATCTTTGTTCAAGATGAGACTGTAATTAGATCTTCACACCTGAAGGTTTAAAAAAAGTATCTAATAGTAAAATAAAACTTAAACACACATAGGATTATTTATAACAGGTATATCTTTATAATACTCCTAATCACCAGTCTTTCTTCATTAAAGAAATAGACTACTAATCAAGGGATCATCAGACAAAATGAGTATTGGTCATTAACCTTGGCAGTGAGTTCTTTTCTTTAATTAAGGTTTCCAGCCATGTTTTCATGCATTTGTTTGTCACACTGAAAAAATAATTGCAGTGTGCAAAATGGATATAAAGCAAAAACTTGATATTTAGAAACAAATCATCCTATATTCCATTCACAAAGCCATTTGTTATAGTACTACTAGAAGAGACTTAAGCATTTAACTTGGAATGCCTTAGCAAGATCTTTTAAGCTGTTTTTCTTATCTTGTTCTTCAAAATTTGAAACTAGAAAATCCCACTTGACTAGAAAGGGAAAAAAAAAAAGAAAGAAGAGGTTGTCCCTTCTAGGGTTAACAGATGCTTTTTGTAAGATTTTAGGTAAGATTAACCTTTTGCTCACAATAGGACTGGTTATTAGTTTTATTTTTTTTTTACTGTCTTTAACTCAGGTAAAAATCAATATAGAGCGAGACAAAGGGCTCTAGAGGGTCTGGCTACACCAGCTTTTGGGTTGGCTCCTGCACAATTCCACAACATGCTGAGGCTGGGAAGGATTAGCTTGCTTGTGTTGAGTAAACCGATGATACTCAATAAACAGCTTCTGTTGTAAACCCCTTAGGACGTGCAAAGCTACACTCGTTGGCAATAGGCCAGTTAAGCGGCAGAACCAGCTGTAATCTCCTTTAGACCTGAGCTGATCCTCCTGTTCTCTCACTCCACAGGATCAAAGCAAACCACTGAGGAGGCAGCTGTATTACAGTGGCTCTGCTTGCTGGATGCAGCAAACATTTCATAAATTCCACTCCTTGAAGCAAGTCTCTACCTAATCTACCCAGAGCTGGGACAATCAATGAATTTCTGAATTCATTAGACTGATTATTGGAGGGTAACCATTTTCTCTTTGGAGATATGTGATGACTGCATGTCAACTTTACAAAGCAGCTTCTATTTCTGACCATCGTTTTTTTCCTTAAAAGACACAAAATTTCCCCCATGGTATCACATAAAAATGGTTTCAAATTACTTAGTTCATTACCTTTAATGCAAATTAACTAGCAAACAATATATGATGCCGAATTTCTCCATATTTAGCAGGTGGTTGCCTCTCAAATACATTCAAGCTTTAACAGTGGCCCACATTTCCATGTTCAATGACATAGGGTGGAGTGCCAAACCTCACTGTGCTACAAAACCATATGTTGGCCAAAAGTGATATTCAAAAAAATGTATAGAAAAGTTTTCCAATGTTTGTTAGAGAGTATTATTTAACATTTATTTGTAAGTTTTCCATAAAACAGATCACAACTTTTAAAAAAGTGTTCCAAAGTGAGAATGTTAAGTGTTTCTTCCCCATCTACCTTTCTGTAGAATTGACACTTTACTACCTCATTTTACTGAAAATTTCCTTTAATCGAAATCTAAATTTCAAGAAAGCAGGCACTACTTTTAGAAATTTTTTAATTTTTTTTAATTTTAATTTTAAATTTTAATTTTTAAGTTTTTTGGCACTACTCCCACCAAATTTAAGAGAATACGAACTGGATGTATCATGGGCACTGAAGAGGCAGGTAGTGGTGTCACAGTACAGATGACTTTAAACAGTAAACATGGAAGATGTGAAACCCAAAACAGATGTGCAGGGCTATGTATAAAACAACAGTGTTTAAAAAAGAATCAACGGTGGGGTGACTGGGTGGCTCAGTCAGTTACGTGTCTGCCTTTGGCTCAGGTCATGATCCTGGAGTCCTGGGATGGAGTCTCGCTCCCTGCTCATTGGGGAGCCTGCTTCTCCCTCTCCCCCCAAACCCCCCTGCTCGTGTTCTCTCTTGCTATTTCTCCCTCTCTAATAAATAAATAAAATCTTTAAAAAATTAAAACTAAAAAGAATCAACAGATAACTTTTTTTTAAAGAGAGAGTGTGCACGAGCAAGCACGAGTGTGGGGAGGGGCAGAGGGAGAGAATCTTCAAGTAGAATCCCTGCTGAGCTTGGAGGTTGACACAGTGCCTGATCTCATGACCTGAGCGGAAATCAAGAGTGGGATGCTTCACCAATGGAGCCACCCAGGTGCTCCTAAAAAGAATCAATGGATAATTTAATGCTGGATGCCAAGAGTTCAGAGGAACTCTATGGAACACCTAGTCAGGGGGTTGGCAAATTTTTAAATAAATATTTAGGCTTTGCAAGTCACATACAGCATCATATATTCTTGCTATTTTACAAATATTTAAATACGTAAAACCATTCTAAGCTCAATGGCTGTACAAAAACAGGCCGTGGGGGGCACCTGGGTGGCTCAGTTGGTTAAGCGACTGCCTTTGGTTCAGGTCATGATCCTGGAGTCCTGCATCGGGCTCCCTGCTTGGCAAGGAGTCTGCTTCTCCCTCTGACCCTCCCCCCTCTCATGTGCTCTCTCTCTCTCTCTCTCATTCTCGCTCTCTCAAATGAATAAAATCTTTAAAAAACAAAACAAAACAAAACAAAAAACCCAAAAAAAAACAAAAAAAACAAAAACAGGCCATGGGCCAGAGTTGGCTTGCCAACCCCTTCTAGTCCAAACTACTTATTTCACAGATGAGGACACAGACCCTCAGGCACATGAGTTCTTTTGCATAACTAAGCAGCAAGTGTCAGCCTAAGAATTCAGAACTACTGAGTCTCACTCAGGCGTTTTTCTACTGCTTCCCAACCTTTACCCCAACATTACTTCTGAAAGAAAATGGTGTGAAGAACCTACAGCACTTCAAAAACATTTGCAAAAGGTAAGCAAGGATGCCTGGGATTTGACAATCTAGACAGCATCCCAAAGTGGCCACCCATTAACTGACCCAATCACTTCCAAGCTAACAAATGCTACATGTAATGATTCACCTCTCTCTGATCTACTCTTCAGACATAAAAGGGTCCCATTTAACATAATCACTTAATAACAGCAAAAGTGATAAATATCGAAACCTTAACTCTTCTAATATTTGCAAAATCCAGATCTTTGTAATAATAACACCACAATCGGAAACTGCAAAACTGTGTAATTATACTTTAATTGTATTGTGAGGCATGCATTAATCACAAAGTTTAAGTACCAAGGATAGAATTATAATAATTCTGTAAAACAAATTTAAGCTAGCTAAGTAGGTCAGAACCACTAACATGCAACAGGAGACCTCTGGGAATTTATCAGTTAATGGCTATTTATGTGCAAATGAGTGCCCTCCAACGCTCCAAAATCCTGTGTAGCTGAAGGGTATTTCTGTTAACCAGGAGCACTGCTTAACTGCAGAGGCATAAATTAAACCATTTTATTGGAATGATTTTTAATTCCTCTACTTTCCTCTTACCACATTCCCCCCCTACCTTTCTAGAAGCACAATTTATAGAACATATTTAACAGGAGAAATCTTCAAAACTGGTCTCTCCCTACCTCCACATGTATATGCATACTACACCTTCAGTAAAATTAAAGGAAAATATTTTTTACAGTTCACATCCTCCAAAGGGGACTTACATTGTTTTCCAATGACATAAATACAGCTAAAAGATACCACTAAACATCCACTATCAGGCCTATGCCAAACTTTCTTAAGTACAGGGGTGGCATAAGATTTGATACTGTCTCACTTTTAGGTTTTAGGTGGAATAACAGGTATCTAAAATTACTTTTTTTTTTAAAAGCATGTGGAGTTTTTTATTTATTTATTTATTTATTTATTTATTTATTTATTTATTTATTTATTCATTTGAGACAGAGAGATAGAGATAGAGAGAGAGAGAGAGCATGAGCAGGGGGAGTTGCAGAGGGAGAGGGAGAAGCAGGCTCTCCACTGAGCAGGAAGCTGGATGTGGGACTGGATCCCAGGACCCTGGGATCATGATCTGAGCTGAAGGCAGAGGCTTAACCATCTGAGCCACCCAGGCGCCCCTAAAATTACTCTTTTTAACAATTTAACATAGGGGCTATTTAAAAGTTTTAAATTGTGCTAACATTCCCTGGAGTTCTTTCTTTCCATTAGGTGAAAAATAAAATATAACCTAATGCTGAGTTAAAGACAAACACCAAATAAGATATACAGTATCTTTTAAATCAGAGTATTTTATAGTGCAGGTGAAACCTCAGCACTTTAAGCTAGAATAAAAAAATGTAACATTTGTGGAAATTCTCTTATTTTTTTAAAATTTATTTAGCGGTGCCTGGGTGGCTCAGGGTTGTGGATCCAGAGAGCAAGAGCCAGGAGTGGGGGATGAATCTCAAGCAGACTCCCCACTGAGCGCGGAGCCCACATGGGCTCAATCTCAGGATCCTGAGATCATGACTTGAGCCAAAACCTCCTGGTTTGAGCATCAGATGTTCAACTGACTGAGCCACCCAGGTACCCGGGAAACTCTCTATTTTAAACATTCAGGTTAAGAAAAGTTTGTGGCAAACTCTTTCAAAAATATAAGAAAAAAATGTTCCACTCACCTTTCCATAGTTGAAATTTCCAGAGCTTTAAGTAAATTGTAGCAGAACAGATGATTATATCAAGTTTGCTTCTGATTAGTGTGCTTTGGCAACATACCACTTCTGGATTGAGAGAGCGCTCATTAAAGGTATCAAGTGCTCCACTGGACAATTACGTTTGCATATGAAATAGGGAATGGAGGTCTCCAATCTAATGCCATGTGTTATACTTAAATATATAATACATATAAGTCATAGAAATTAAGATGCATTTATAGCCTGAAAACAACTTCATTACAACTATATGTAAGAAGAAAAGTATTAACTACAAAAGATAAATTCTCATACAACTATAACCATCTGTTAAAGGTCACTGCCCTATTTCAAAAGGGTAGTCTCAGAAGCTATAAAGGAAGGGCTCACTTGAGCTCCCTCTCCACCACCTGTTGAGTAGGGGCAACTGAGTGCTTATGCCAGTTTTCCAATCACAGGCAGATTCTCAGTCAGATCTCTGTGTACCAAACACTGCCCTAAGGCTTAATTAATCCTGCACAGAGACAAACAGGACCTTCTTTCTTTGAAGAGACAACAGATATACAGCTGACTTAAGGAGTACCAAAATTAAGAGGTAGGCCTCATATATGGAATATCCTCTGTAAAACTGCATAACAACATTACACAAGGAACAGAACTATACAAGTATATGAAAGTTGTGGAAAGTTACCAACTTCTGCATTTACAGGCTGAAATAGCAAACAGAATAACATGAAACGTTAAGTTTTTTGACATCTTTAGAGTAATAGGGTCAATAGTACCAATGAGAGAAATCCTAGATTATAGGATTAATGAAAATTTTATCAGTCTGGAAGCAGCTAAACAAACATGAAATGCCCATAATTGCTCAGAATTGCTTAAAACATTACTGCCTGACTATACAGCACCAGCCTGGGTCATCAGATGTTCCCCTTCCTTTATTCCTTCTGTCAGTCAGTTCTGACTTCAAAACTTCAAAACTAATGTGCTTTCCCATCATATTGTATTTTATTGGATTATTTTTAGTTTTTAAAATATGTTTTCGTATCACTAGTCTTTTTTTTTTTTTTTTTTTTACCACAGTGGCTTTGTACCTAGTTTCCTTGTCTAAGTTCCCTTTCAATTTATCATGCATATTACTGCCAGAACCATTTATATAATTATCATTCATTCATTCAACAAAAACTTACTAAGCAACACTGTATGTCAGGCACTTTAGCTGGATATGTAGTGCTGAAGATAAAAATATAAATAAGACAAATTCCCTGCCCTCAAAGCATATTTTAGTGAAGGAGAAGGACAAAGACAGATGATGACATTTCAAGTGATAAATGCTCTGGGTGATACAAGTCAGGGTGCGCAAGGGAAGAAGCCCCTTGCTCAGCCTGGGAAGCTGGAAAACTCTTCACAGGGGAAACTGCCTATTTCATTTACACCTGAAAGGAAATAAGCTTTCCAGGCAGAGAAGGAATCAAGGAATATTTCAGGCAGGGTGATTACGAACGGGACCAGGTAAGATCTTTTGCTTAAGGAGCTTATGATTCAGTAGAGGGAGAAGAGCACATGCTGTGTTTAAAGAGCTGCTCTGGTGTTGTCCCTCTACTTAAAACTAGGCCCTGATTTCCTCCTCAGCCAGGTCTATAATCTTGCCCGAATTTCAAAGCCCTTCATAATTTGGTCATCTTTCTGCTAAAGCATATACCCTCCTCTTTTAACAGACTAGTTTCTTCATCAGTTCCAAAACACATTGAACTCACTCCAATTTACAGTTCTTAGATCACTCTCCATTGTGGCATTTTTTTCTCCCTTCCCTCCGCTGAGTTATATGATTGTCATTTTCATATCCCACCTCTTTCAAGAGGTCTTTGCTAGTCTTCCTCCTGCAGTCTCCTTCCTTATTACAAGTGTAAATTCTACTTCTCCTTCAATTCCCAGTTCAAATGCCACCTGTTTCAAAATATCTTTCCTAATCCTCCCATTCCATCTATTTTCTTCCTTCTTTCTCTTACTGATGATGAATTACCATAATATAGCATTCATCACTTTCACTTTGAATGACACTACAGTTATATACATGTATTGCTTACTAAAAAATAATTTCCTGAAGAAGAGTATGTTTTTGCACACAAGTATTTTGCACTAGTAGAGCTCAATAAGTTACTGAATGTTCCATTTACTGAATTACTGAAATGTCCCATTAATTTTTTTTTTTTTTATTGTGTGCAGTATTATGTATCTCCAACTAGAGAAAATCTGGTGCCCCTCTCCTGTCCTACCTACAGTGGGTAAGAGGGCAAGTCCATATAAAGCATCCAAAAATATTTGCCTGGTTATCCATCTACCCTTCACCTACTCAACCTACTTAGTTACAATTTATTTGTAATTCTTCAAATCTTTTTTCCCCCATGAAAGCACTGGAAAATGAGAACTCAAACTGTCCCTGATGTACAAGAAGCCACACCAAATATGCTGTTTAGTAATGAACTATGACTTGCTTTTTATACCTCTTTCTAAAAATATACCATACACAAAGTAGCCACCTCAACATTTACTGACTGAATTATTTGTTTTAGGATATAACTAAAAATCACCAACTACTGGCCAAAGTCAAAATAATTGATATTTGTAGCACTGTAAGGGGTAAGCTTAAGAAAAGTCTTCCCCTCATGTTGGGCGCCTGGGTGGCTCAGTTGGTTAAGTGACTGCCTTAGGCTCAGGTCATGATCCTGCAGTCCCAGGATTGAGTCCCGCATCGGGCTCCCTGCTCAGCAGGGAGTCTGCTTCTCCCTCTGACCCTCTTCCCTCTCGTGCTATCTCTCATTCTCTCTCTCTCAAATAAATAAATAAAATCTTAAAAAAAAAAGTCTTCCCCTCATGTCATTCTGTTTTGTATTTTTTATTTTGTGCATGCTACATAAAATGGGAAGAAGCATAAGTAAAAGACAAAATAAAGCTAATTAAATAAAATTTAGTTTTATCATTCTGGCAATGTAAATCATATTCCCATTTCATTTATCAACTTTAAAAAGAAAAGCTATTTTACCTCAAAATATCAAAGCATTCTAATTCTAAAGACAGAATTAGAAACACTGAGGTAATCTAATCCAATCCTTTATCTTAGAGATAAAAGAACCAAAAAAGAGGGCTACGCTGAGGTCCCAAAGGACTTAGGGTTGACTTTTGCACCAAAAGATCTTTGAATCACTTCACATCCAACCCCAATTTGCTTCTTCATATAAATTTAGTTTATTCTTTAACCAGTGGTCTCTCCTAAAATAAACGTAAATACTGTATTAATGAATACCTGAGGAGATACAGAACATATTTAATATGCAAGATCATAGGCTAACATAAACATGTAGCAATTTTAACCTATTTCCTTAACTTTGGATTTCTGTATTTAACATACATAGAAAAACTGAAAGAAACAACAGAATGAATAAAGGTTTCTCTAACTTCAGGGATTCCAAAAGCATAAAAGACAAAAAAAGATATATATGAAAATTTAACCTGACTTCTTTGCCTCCACCCTCAGTCACCATTCCAATGGGAATAAATCTATATGAACTGAATCATCCCAACATCATATATTGAAGCCCTAACCCCCAGTATAGCTGTATGAGGACTCTAAGGAATTATGGTTAAAACAGGCCATAAGGGTGGGACCCTGATCCAGTAGGATTAATGTCCTTCTAGGACATCAAAGTGCCTCCTTTCCCCCTTCCAGGCACAAAGAAAGGTCATGTGAGCACACAGGGAGAAGGCAGCCCTCTGCAAGGTAGGAACAGAGTTTTCACTAGAAATCAACCATGTTTGGCACTTCAATCTCAAACTTCAGAACCGTGAGAGAATAAATTTCTGTTGTTTAAGTGACCCAATCAGTCTGTAGTATTCTGTTATGGCAGCCTGAACAGACTAAGACATCATCTGCCCAAAGTTTTAAAAAAGTTTATATATTTAAATGAAATGAGCTCTTAGTGCCTACTAGTAGTACTACGCTAAATGGTAAATGCAGAACAGCATTCCAAAAGATAAGACATGACTGTATCAGTCCATAAGGAAATAATGGAAAGATTGAACCATGTTTAATATCTCTACATTAGGCAAAATGCACTTGCCTTCTGGGAAATTAGATATGATTATATCTTATCACAAAACCTCCACTGTAATGTAATTCTGAAAAGGCTGGACCATTAGTTTGACCCAAGATGTGAAATTTCTTGTATTTTGGAGACCACTTACCATTTTACATGAATGGTCTTCAGAATATAAGAAATTCCATACATACATTGGATCAAACTAATAATCCAGGCCTTTTAGAGTTTAGAAAAGAATGCAGAAATATAAAAATTCAGAGTCTATACCATACGCACTCTAAGTGCATACTTATATATACTTACTAGGACAGTCCTAAGACACAAAAAGTATTAATAAAAAAAATGCTGGGGGCGCCTGGGTGGCTCAGATGGTTAAGCGTCTGCCTTCGGCTCAGGTCATGATCCCGGGGTCCTGGGTTCGAGCCCCACGTCAGGATCCCTGCTGAGCGGAGAGCCTGCTTCTCCCTCTCCCTGCCGCTCCCCCTGTTTGTACTCTTTCTCTAATAAAAAAATAAATAAAAAAATCTTAAAAAAAAAATGCTGAATTACATCGGGATTCCTCCTAGGAAACCAAACCAAAACTAAAACCTACTGTTAAGTGTGTGTGTGTATACACGTACATATATACATACATAACATTGTTTTAAAGATTAGGGCACTTATATACATAAAACTCTTACTTCTAGACATCCAAATAGAAATGTAAAATGCAAGTTTCAATATATTTGAAACATACATGAGGTTCATAAAGTTGGTATGTTTCATATATAATTTGCTATGGCAAATTAATATTAAAAGGCAAACAAGGTTACTTAGTGAGAGGTCATTAGAACAATTCCCATTCGGGATTGTAGGCTCTTCAAGGAAAAAGTCATCGTATAATGAAATTGCTTTACTCTCCTCCGGAACTAGAAAAATCATTTTTCTTTCCATACTTTTTCCTGGAGGCCTTCCTCCCACAGCTCGTCATCATTCTATTTCAGTCTGGAATGGTGGTTGCCTGGCCCAGGTGTATGACTGTCTTCTGTACCTTCACTATTCTGTACTGAATTCTCCATTTCCTGAACCCAAAATATTTATTGTTCTTGGTAAATCCTTCATTTCCCTAAAGCACATGTTCTCTGGCAGTATATCTCAAAAGCATAAAACTAAAAGAAAAAAGCAAGAGGCACAACTGTACGTAGCATCTCTGGTACGATGGTTTTTACGTAAACTTTTAAAAAGGTACAATGCAATACTACATGTTGGTTTTGTTTACTATTTTGTCACTTTAAATTATCAAACTACACTGCCCTCAAAAAGTTCACAGGTTTATATTTTAGGGCACACACATTAAAAAAGTGGGGAACATAAGGAACATTAAGTTTCAGAGAATGGGAATAGAAGAAAAATAGGGGTCAGGAGAAAGAAATGTAGAAAAATACATCAATGATATAATGCTGTAATTAACAAATCACTAAAGGCTTCACATACATTTATAAGTGGCTAAGTTATTATTTTTATTATTGATAGCAGAAATAGATCAAAGATGTCAGAAAAAACTTTAAAAGCTTTTGAACTGCTATCTACATAAGCACAAGCTACCAAAGACTTACCTCCCTTCTAACACATCTGCCGCCAATCAGCGATGTGGCAAAGCGTGTAAATGACTTATGCCATATACTTTATTTCGTAAAGGGCAATCTCAGAGAAAATTCTGTAAGCGATGTAGAAGAGTTTTAAGAAGAGGCTCTTCAACATCTGTCTGTTGATCACAGTGTTATTTATTTGTTTGCATATCTGCCTTACTATACCGTGGGGCACTTGAGGGCAATGATCTGATTTTTTGCATCTCTCATGTCCCACAACACCAGCATGAAGTCCGTCCTAGCAGGTCCTTGCTGGGCACTCAGTAAAGGTGGACTGACAGAAAAAGGCAGTCATTTCTTGCACAGGCACAAATTCAATACAGCCAAAATTCTTTAAGTCGTAAGAAAAAAAAAAGGTGTATGTGGGGGAGAAACATGACTAAGAAAGTAATCTGTGCTTTCATTGCAAGTATTAAGTTGTATTCTTTTCATAGAATACCACTGAGCTGATTGAGAGTGGAGCTCTAAAAATTTTTTAGAGTGGGAAACTTACTTGTAATTACATTTGTTCGCTTCACTTCTATGAAATCGATGGACAAGCAGTAATAACAAAAGTAATCATTATTAGGTACTCAGACACTTGAGATAAATAATATCTCTTATTCTTCAAAACAGCTCTTCAATATCTATTATTATGCACATTTTACAGATTAGAAAAATTGAGGTTCAAAGAAATTACATGACTTGTTGAAGATTAAATTGAAAAAAAAATGGCAAAGGCAGGACTAAAATTCATGCTTGCAACCTTTTGAAAAATATAGTAACTTTTTTACTACAAACAAAAGATATTAATTATTCCATATATGATTCACACATATTAAATAACTTATGGGGAGGTTTGCTCTGCTGGTTTTGATGCTGGATGTGTTAATAACTCACAAAATTGAACTACAGTGAATATCCTGGCTAAATAAACTGAACCACCCAAATTTTCAAACAAGATCTTGGAAAAATTATATAGGGACAAGAGCCAAGCTAATTAAAATCATGTGTAGTTCCTAAATGTTCACTGGGGTTAAACAAAGTAAGGTCTACTATACAACAAGATACTCTGCAGCCTTATACAGGGTGTGTATGTGTGAGTGTGCATAGAGAGATGTCTTCGATACCTCTTTCATCAAAAACTGAAGTTGCAGAAATTTCTAAGGTATAATTCCCACCTTTAATTAAAGGAGGTGGTAAAAGAGGCAGGGTGCATAAAAGGAGAAGCAACAGTTTAAGAGTTGAGAAGAATATCCTCTGAAGGGTTAATAGTGGTTCCCTTTGTGGCAGCAAGGGTTAGGAAGGGAATGACTTTTATTTTCCACAGGACACGATTCTGTATCACTTACATTCTTTACAGGATACATGGATTTTAATAATAAAAAAATAAAAAAGAGGCATTACAAACTATCTCTGTAGGGGCCTCAAATGCTTTGGATTTATAATGAAAACTTTATTTTAGATTTGATATTAATAGTAAAAAAGGGGGAGGACACTTATAGGAAATAGTAGGAAACCTATACTGACAAATGCAAGAAAATTCTTTTTTTAAATCCTGGGAGATGAAAGTTAGCCCTGTCATTTAACCCCAAATTCTAAAAGCTTTCTATCGATATGTTTTCAACATATAGAACTACAGTTTTGTTCTACTGGGGGAAAAAAGTTGATTTTTCTTGTTTCAGGTTTTCTACTAGTTAAAAATTTGTTTCTGTAGGAAGTGTTTAATTACGTATGTGTGTATAAACCTTGAATATAATTAAACCTTGAATATAAAGCTTCCAACTTTTTTTAAAAAGAACTGCATCTAAGGTTTTATATTTTAAACCAAATCATTTAGGAAAATATGTTCCACATATAATCAAACATGTCCATGAAGATCAGAGCCTCATTTATAATGTGAATGGCACCTGTGGAGTTGAGCAATACACAATTTATAGAGTAATACCCAAGAACCCTGCCAAGATACACATAAAGGATATTCATCACAGCTTTGTATATAATGGTAAAAAATTCAAAACAGTATAAATTTTCACCAATAAGAAATGGCTGGGTAAACTACTATATGTCCACACAATGGAATATTATGAAACCACCAAAAAATAATGTTGTGGATGTCACTGATATGGAAAGCAATCGGTGATACATGGAGCATAAGAAAGCAAGTCACTGCACAGTATTTAACCCCATTTTTAGTTTAAAAAATGTATATGAATAGGAAAAATCTGGAAGGATATAACGATATCAACAGTTCTCTCAGCATGGTGAGATAAGTAACTTTTAAAAAAACTTCTCTGCATTTTCTAAGTTTTATATCACAAACGTATAATAGCCTAATATTCATTTTTTAAAAAATTACAACTGCAGGAATAAAATGAAGCAAAAGAGATCTTACAGGGTTGTGCCGGGTTTTGTTTTTTTAAATTAATTGACTTATGGGAGAAGCTTGTTCCTTCCTCCTCAACCCCGAAGGGGGAGATTTATGCAGCGTAAGCTACGTAATCAGGGGCGGTCTTCACTTTGTATTTTTATCAGGTATCTTTCAAACTGTGCCAACACTGTAGTTGGTAGTCTGTTGTTAGATTTTAAAGATTAGTTGTTAGTAAAGTGCTGTTATTGATAAAAATACATAATTGAGAGATCAACCAGCCCAACTGTGGTCCTCTGAAAGAACACTGTGCCAGGAAGAGTACACTGGGGTTTCTTGCCCTGGGTAGATTCCCTTGATAAATGGATTAATTCTTGGTTAACTAGAAAATTCTGGAAAAACCAATTTCCCAATAATGGTGTTTTTTTAAAGCAACTTACTATTTATTTAGTATGCTCTAAAATACCCTTTTCTTTGCATTCTACCATTGGCAGCTTTTTACCACCAAAGAGTCCCAAATTCCTGGAAATCGAATTCAGAGGAGCCTCTTTTCTTCCTGGTTTCCAGGAAAACTGCCAGTAGGAGGCAGCAATGATTGCCTGTGGCAACTGCAGAGGCTCTACTCTGCACAGTAGTTAGCTGCTGGCTTCATTCTTCTGTCATTATATAAGCAAGATGACACTGTTTCTCTAATCCAGCCAAAGCTGATAAGTACCATCAACCTGTCACTTCCTACATTTCAAATTCTAACATCACAGCATCAAAGAGTTTTTACATTTCGATTTCTTTTGCTGGCAGCCGCCGGTAGCCTCTCGTTCTCCCACGGTGTTCTAATGCTGCATTTGCACACCGGGGTTACTCCCAGACTGAATAGCAGGTCATCCCCTGCTCACTGAGCTCATCTGTGGCCCATGTGCTAGGCAATTTAGATCCAATCAGCCCTTATTTAGCTCAAGAGTAATGAGCAGCATAGTGACACAGACTTAAGCCTGACCCTCAGGACACTGCTCATCAAGCAGTAAAACTGTGACAAAATCATTCATCTTCCACCCGCTGGCAAGAAATAATACTCGCACTCACTGTATTACTTTTCAAGATTAAAAAAAAAAAAAAGTCCCGAATTTTCATGATGTGAGACATTAATTTGCAGAAAGCTGAATTCCCTTAAACCCCCCTGTTGCTATGAGCTCACCAGGGGGAAATAGGCCTTAGGAGACTGAAATGGAATAAAGAAAATTGCTCCAGCTTTCTTTTCATTTTAAATAAGCCTTAAATCTGACAAGAGCTATCCTAAAGAGAGAAAAATATATATCCTGTAAGGTAAAGAAGAAACAATTGAAATTAAGAGTTCCAAATGCTAGTTTCACTCCTTATATTTGTTCTCAATTTTGTTAAAATATAAATAAATTTTGAAGCAGAGCAATTACTCGCCCTTCTCCACAAGGTAGATGGAGAAAGGTTAGGAACTGTTCTTTATAGTCCAGATGGTGGCAAAAGTAAATTCGTATCATAAAACAAAAATGTACTCTTGACATTTTCTAAGAAACACATCTTAAGGAAAATAACTTTAGAGTAATTACCAGAAGATGGTGAGGATAGCTAAGAATATTTAAAAACTATAATGAATCTACTTTTTCCACAATTTATAGTGCTGTCTCAGGTCTTATTAATCCAAAAAAAATTAAAGGGATAATTAAGAGATCAGTTTCTTTCCTTCCCTGACACATCACATCATTAAAAAACAGGTCTGGTAGCTTTTTGTACTACACTTATTGGATGTAAATGCTTAAATTATTACTTCCTCTGAGTACCTCCCTTTTATAACCTAAAGCCACAATGGCGTTTTTTTAGACTGGGTCCACTTACTGAAATCACAATTTCAGGTATTTTTACCCATTCCACAGTTGGAAAAGAGTTGACTTTTGCAAACCTATCACGAATGGGATTTACCAGTCTTCGATACATTTATTATGGCAGCATGTCTTTGGTTTAAGAACAGAGCACTGTGCGGTACCACAGAAGAGCCCAGTAGCAACGTCTTCCTACAAACTCACTGCCAAATTTCTTTGAAAGCTTCAAAGATCTGGGTGGTCTCATTACCTACAGTGAACTGTGGGGTTCAGACAAGGAACCACAGTGACATAAATAAGACTGGGGAAAGTAGCTTTCGCCTCACCCAACATCTTTTGATTTGTTACCATTTGCTAAAGAGAAATGTTCCAGTGCTTGGTACAGAAAATAATCAGGGCACTTCTATTCCCTAAACAACTGAGCTGATCCACTTTCAAAAGAATGAAATGTTTCCTTTGCAGAGTATATTTCTTTTGTCCTTGTGCTTTTATCCCAATATTCTTCATCACAGTTTCTGTTTCACAGTGTTACTTTCCCACTCCACCTTCCCTCATTTTCTAATTATGAGAGGTGGATTTACTGTTTCATCCCAGAAGAACAGATTTTTAGAACTCTACACTTTGAGAACTATGAATCAGAAAAGTCATAAAGCTCCATTCATCTACTTTTTGAAAGTAGAAATAACTTTGGGGAAAAAAAATCTAATATAAAGCTCTATTTACCCCTTACTTTTCTTTAAAATTTTTAAAGATTTTATTTATTTGAGAGAGAAAGCACTAGAGAGAGCTAGCGAGCATGAGTAGGGGGTCAGAGGGAGAGGGAGAGGGAGAAGCAGTCTCCCTGCTGAGCAGGGAGCACGACATGGGGCTTGATCCCAGAACCCCAGGATCATGACCTGAGATAAAGGCAGATATTAACCGACTGAGCCACCCCTCATTTTTCTTTAATTTTATAATTCTTGGTAATTGAAGTTAAATATTAAATCTGACCTAGACTGTAACTGGAGATTACAAGACAGAGCAAATACAAAAAATAGAAGACTAAGAAAGGTGGATAAGACTAAGAAGTCACGGAAACTTGGGGACCTTTTCTTTGCACCCAGCATTCTGAATTTCACACAGATGTGCTTTGCTATGAGTATTTTTTTATGTTGTGCTGGGGTCACTCAATAGGCCCTTTCAGCCAGGAATCTTCCATCCTGGGGAATTGTCTTAAATTATTTTCTTGATTATTTCCTCACTCCATTATTTCAGTTTCCTCTTCCAAATGCCTTGCTTCTGACTGAATCCAAATACAGATAATATCTACTTTTAGATTCAAAGTGTTCCTGTGGGCCTAGACTCAATGGAAAGTTCTCAAAATTTTCAAAAGGCCCACTTATACCACCTGTTTCCCTATTTCAGGGGGAGAACAGTTTGGTGATAACTACTGAATTGGCAAAATAAAATAATAAAAGTGGTCCCAAAATTTTAGCTACCGTAGACACAAATTTTATTTATTTAATTTATTTATTTTTCAATAAGACGAAAACCCTTTCAATTAACTGAGAAGAATGGACTCTTTTGACATCCCCCTGGAGGTCCCTTCTGCCCACTGGTGCTTAGGGAGCAATAAAAATGGAGGTGAAACACAGACTGCATTACATCCATAGCCTGGCTGCACAATTACCACTGTCTACTTTCAAGTGGATACTGACAAGAATTGTTAGATAAGCAAGTAAAAACAGGGGCCAAGTATAAATCATTATCAAATAATGCTGAATGACTAAAATAGTAAAATATGAAAACAAAAAAGGTGATGGTTTCCATAAACACTTACCCAAGTACCGTTCTCTCTATTCTCCCAGTCTTTCACGTAATAAATACATGAGTACATGCTGCCATACATGTGCATTTAAGTCATTTGCTGATATACCCCAAGTGCCTGTAATAATGTCTGCTACCATAGTGGGCACTCATAAACATTAGTTCGATTTCTTGAATAATTTGTTTAATGAGTATATATCCTCTGTTAAAAATAATTACAGCACAAGGTAGAAAGCACTAAAGGGTATTAGAGATAACATGTTAAGAAGTTCAAAGGGGAGAGAAATTATTCAAGCTTAGGGACACATGGAGAAGCATACATTTCAAGAGAAGCTTGCTGGAAAAGATAATACCATTCACACAAAAGGAAAAGGTAAATAAAACAAACATGTACTGGGAGATTATTATGGCCTATGTACTGAATAGGTGTAGCATCAAAGTCAGCGCTGTCCACTATAGTAGCCGCTAACTATGTATAGCCACTGAGGACTTGCTAGTGTGACCTCCTAGTGTGATGGAGGAGCTGAATTTTTCATATTATATTCACTGACTTAAATTGTCACATATAGTTAGTGTGTATGGACAGCAGAGATTTAAGCAAATGTTCACGGAAATCCTGTATTATTTTGCAAAGATGCAGCTGAAGTTTACAAAAGGTTAAGTAACTTCCTAAAATTTCCTAAGTTTGCACAGTTGGTAAGTGGAGGAGGGGTGATGTGAACTCAGGTTTACTGACTCTAAAACCCCTGCTTTTTACACTGTGCTGCAACAACAGTAGCAACTCTCAGACGCTACTAGGGCTTCCTTAAGAAGCAGAAAAGCACAGGGGCACCTGGCTGTCTCAGTTGGTAGAGCATACGACTCTTGATCTTACGGTCATGAATTCAAACCCCACACTGGGTGTAGAAGATCACTTAAATAAATATGTTTTTTTAAAAAGCAGCAGAAAAATACAACTTGTTGTTGTAGAACTGTCTTCTACTGCCTGGACTTCTGGCTTCTCCCATATATGATGTTCATGAATGATGCTCTCTGATTCCATCTGTAGTTCTGATCCACTTACTAATAACTTCTGAAGCCACGTTTCCCCTCCCCCAAATCCCTCTAAATAAATAATTTGTTTTTCTTTTCCTGTACTCTGCTACTCCACCTCAATGCATACTGTGACCAGCGCCAACCATTTCTGACTTCTGATCTTGACAATTCCTTTCATTCCCTGGATTTAACCCTTTCCTTATTGTTGTTTATCACCTCACTTCAGCTTATTCAGTCCTGAGATATGGCTCTGCTGTCCTACCATGTTCTGGCCTGAACCCTCAACCGGTTCTGACAGGAAAATATAAACAAAAGTAAGCAAGATTTGGCGATTTCTTCAGAATTAGTAGTTCCATCTGAATGAAGTAAAAGGGAATCACAAGAAAAAGCTGCAAACACAGAAAAGCCAGCCTGTGGAAGACTTTGAAGACCATGATAAGGAATGTGAAGTGTTCTGTGTTCATCAGGATATCAGTGTCACTAACGGTGTTAAAACACAGAATAATGTAAGTAGACTTTTCTCTGAGAAGATAAATGTGGAAGAGAATAGGAGACGAGCACAAGCAACATAAAGACAAAAAATAAATACGACTTAATTAAAATTAAAAAAAATTTATGCTGCAAAGGACATCATCAAGAATGAGAGAAAATATTTGTAAACCATATATCTGATGAAGGGCTTGTATGTAGAACATATAAAGAATTCTTTACAATTCACTAACAAAAAGACAACCTAATTTAAAAATGGGCAGAGGATCCAAATAGATATTTCTCCAAAGAAGACAAACTAGTCAAAAGGCACATGAAAAATACATAATCAACATCATTAGCCACCAGAAACGCAAATCAAAACCCCAATGAGATCCTACCTCACATCCACTATGATCACTTTGATCAGAAAGACACTTAGCAACAAGTGTTGGTGCAGATGTGGAGAAATTTCAATCCTTAAACCCTATAGGAGGGAATGTAAAATGGTACACTGGAAAACAGTTCAGTATTTCCTCAAATGAGTTACCATATTACCCAGTAATTTTACTCCTAAGTTCATACCCAAGAGAAATAAAAACATGTCCACACAAAAACTTGTATAGGAGTATTCATAGCAACATTGTCAATAAAAACCAAAAAGTGGGAACAACCCAATGTCCATCAACAGATGAATGGATAAATAAATGTAGATACAATGGATTATTTGGCAATAAAAGGGAATAAGGTACTGATACATGTGACAATATGGATATACATTAAAATCATTATTCTAAGTGAAAGAAACTAGTCACAAAGATTATGTGTTGGATGGTTCCATTTATATGAAAGGTCCAGAATAAGCAAATCTCTAGAGACGTACAGATTAATGGTTGCTAGGGATGGGGGTTGGGTAGGGGAAAATGGGGAGTTACTGCTACTGGGTATAGTGCTTCCTTTTGAGGTGACAAATTGTTCTAAAACTGTGGTAATGACTATACAACTCTATGAATATACTAAAACCATTAACTTTTTTATCAGAAGATTTTATTTATTTATTTGACAGAGAGAGACACCGGGAAAGAAGGAACACAAGCAGGGAGAGTGGGAGAGGGAGAAGCAGGCTTCCTGCTGAGCAAAGAGCCTGATGCAGGGCTCGATCCCAGGACCCTGAGATCATGACCCGAGCCGAAGGCAGACGCCCAATGACTGAGCCACCCAGGCCCTAAAACCATTAATTGTATGGTATGCGAATTATATCTTAATAAAGCTGGCCAATACGTGAATTATATGATAAGTAATATATCTCAATAAAGTTGTTTAAAAAAAAAGATGGTCTGAAGAGGGAAGGCGCCAGAGGCAGGGAGAGTAGGCAAAATTTAATAATGGTCTAAAAATGTAGGAAATGGTAGTGGGAATAAAGAAGGAATGATATAAAAGAGATCTAAAGAAAACATTAAAAAAATTCAATCAACCGGGTATACAGAGAAAAGAAAGACATACTTATATATTACATTTCTATCTTAAAAAATTACTTTCCTTTTTCTACAGCAGATTCTTAGCATCTCAGATTTACAGGATCACAATTTCCAACAGCTCTAGAATTGTGAGACAATGTTTGTGTTCCCTATTATCTGGACTTTGTTTTTAAAATGATCTGATTCATTCACACATTCAAAAGCATTTACTGAATGGCCACTATGTTCAAGGTACAATATTAGGAATGAGTTAAGAACTATCCAAGATAAGTGTACACACACACACACACACACACACACACACACACACACACACACACACACACACGTTGCCAGGCTTAAAGTATAGCACAAAGAAATGATTATGGGTTCTTTTGAAAATAATAGTAATGACAATAATAGCAACTTCTAACATTTATTGAACACTTAATGATATGCCAGCCACTGTGCCAACAACTTTATATAATTATTGCATTTAATCCTCAAAAAAACCTAGTACAGTATGTGCTATTACTCTCATTCTACTAATAAAGCTGACATTTGGACACATAAGTTTTCCCTTAAAATATTTCAAAATTATTTTATACTTATGTAAGGAGAATTCATGTGTATGTAATAGAACTAGTTGGAAACTAAATGAGCCAAATATTAATTCCTATATATGAAAAGTTAGGTAGATAACCTCTGTTTTTAGAAAAATACAAAAAAAGTGCACAAACATTTCCAAGTTAATAAAGTGAGTAGTTTATGTAACTGCATGAACTTATAAAATATGTAATATGGAAAGCCTATAGTAAACATATATGTTTTGCAAAATTCAAGCCTAGGAAATAATAAATAAGATCAAAATAATAATTCATAGTATACATGTAAAATCTCAGTTGAAAGAGAAATAAAATATTTAATAACAGAAAGAAATCTTTAACATTTTATATATTCTCAAAATACACTACTTTCCCTTAGAAGTGCTTATGTTTTCTCTGAAGCAACCAAAACTGGTAGATGGATCACTTTTATTTTATTATTATTTTTTTAAGATTTTATTTATTTGACAGAGAGAGACACAGCGAGAGAGGGAGCACAAGCAGGGGGAGTGGGAGAAGGAGAAAAGCAGGCTTCCTGCTGAGCAGAGAACCCAGTGTGGGGCTCGATCCCAGGACCCTGGGATCATGACCTCAGCCGAAGGCAGACGCTTAACGACTGAGCCACCCAGGCACTCCCGATGGATCACTTTTAGTGAGCAACATAACTATTTGATTTCTCAAATAAAAACTGGAAATACAGTTTTCCATGAAACATACTCATGTGCTCCCTCTCCCAAATTATTAGAACACTGCCAAAAATTTGCATCAAATCAAATCGCATCAAATCATATATACAAGTTGTAACCTATTCATATTAACAGAACACCCAATCACAAAAGGAGGAAAAGGTGTGCATGCTATCAAAAGCATCCTTTCTATTTTTCCTGAAAAACCATGTAAAGTTTTTGGCCTATAGCAGTCCCTCACGAGAACACTTCCTCTCATACTACCCCCTTCTCTATCTAGAAAACCCTCAATTCTCTCACTGAAGATTTAAAAAAAATTTCGTTTAGTATAAATGATAACTACACTAATAAAAGTTAAAATAACTAGAACTATTCAGCAAGAATATTTGAGGGGAATAATAAACACAGTTCCATGCATGTGCATGCACACACACACACCCCCATCCCAAATGTTAAAACTGACATATAATAAATGGATGAACATCTAGGCTCATTGGAAAAGAAAAGGAATTTAAAAATACGTGTATTTTCAAAATGTATTTTGAAGTCAGGAAAAAGGAGTCTTAATCTTTTAAGGAGTTGTACTTCAGCACATAGAATATCAAAAAGAAGCCAATCATTCCTCCTGAATTATTTCATAGTCTCAATATTTAACATTTTAGGCAAGTTTTCAACTGCCTTTTAGACTCCTTTTGAAACCAGGCTCTTGTTTAATACAAAATAGGATGTCAGTTGATCAATATCCATTTGGCTTAAATTCATAAGTCCACAACCTCCCTTAAGTGGTAGAACAAACAGGTACAAAGCCTGAAAATTTATTGTTTCTTTTTAAACTCCAAATGATATTTGAAGATGCCAAAAGGCATTTTGAAATCACTCACCCTTACTTCAGTAAAAATGAAAAAGGGGGATGGGAGGAGGGAGAATCTCATGAGGCCTTGTATGTCAAGTTTTTGCCCAGAGCTAATTTTCATAGCTGTGTTATAAAACCCTGAAAATGGAGGTTTATAATGGAAATGCTGACAGACCCTTAACTATAGCAGCATGAATGGATATAATTAAAGAAAAGCTTTTGGCTACACCTAACTCCACAAATGAAAGCTGCCATTTTTATATTAACCTCCAATAACAGCAAGTGAGAACTAGAAATGTGATTCCAGAAAGGTAATGTGAAATGCTAAAGATGACTGCTAAAACTGTTTGACATTCAAAGTTTTAAACATGGAGGCATTTAGTTAACATAACCAAGTCAGTATTTTCATAATGCTACTTAATCAGCAATAAAGAATGCTCTGGTGAGCCATCAGCTCTAGTTAGCAGAAAGTGGCATATGAAGTTATTATTTCTTAACAGCCTAGGGGGAGCTGCTTCTCCCTTTAATCAGTGATCTTAGTTCCTTCCTACCTATAATTTCTCTGTCATACAGTTATAAAACTATTATCCAGTTCAACAGACACACTCACACATTTATGCAAGGACTGGTACCTTATTCCCACCTGAATTTGAACACAGAAGAGATTGCTAAGGTAAAGTATTTCATTCTTTTTCTTGTCAGGGATGCAGCCAGGAATAAATATCATCAATCTATGTAACCCATCTTCCTTATCTAAACCAAAATTCAAAGAATTTAGCTTTGTTCTTAAAAGGGGGAGGGGGGAGGAAGCCTATTCTTTAGTCTTTATCAACTACCCAAAATGTTTTTGGACTTTTTAATAACAATAAAAGTAATAGTAGTATTATAGCATACCTAAGAGGATCCTATGAAAAGATCCTCAAAGAAGTTCCAGATTTGGGGTTAAGAAATTAGGAACACATCTCTATGATCAAATATCGAAAGGACTTTTTTTCGTGTTTCCCCTCTCTGCTTTCCTTCCTTCTTTCTTTTTAAGGTAACAATCCTGAATGATCTCTGGGGTTCTCCCCCAAAAGATCCCAAACTAACAGCCCATATGTCTTGAGAGTATCTGCCTTGGAAGCCCCAAGACTGATGAAATAAAACAAAACCGTCCAAGTCTCAGTCCCTCTTATTATATATTGTAATCAGTCTCATTGAAAAACTGTGTGAAAATTACTATGCAAGCTTCAGAAATTTAAGAGATGGTAGTGCCTACATGAGGATAGCATTAATGAAGACCCCCCACACTACTGCACCATTCTTATTCACACACTGACCTCATACTTCTGTTAAAAATGCTCTATAAGGGACGCCTGGGTGGCTCAGTCGGTTAAACGTCTGCCTTCATCTCAGGTCATGATCCTAGCGTCCTGGGATTGAGTCCCAAATCAGTCTCCTTGCTTAGCAGGAAGCCTGCTGCTCCCTCTGCTTGTGCTTTCTCTAATAAATAAATAAAATCTTAAAAAAAAAAGCTCTATAATTATGGCAACAGAAATGATACATGATTAGACATTCACTTATAGCAACTGTTTTTAAACATAGTTGAGCAGTATAAAACAAAACTAAAACTAACCATTTGTGCAAGGAATTAAATGTTATCAACATAAACATTTGTGTCCTTTCTCCCCCCACAGCTTAGTCCTACATATCAATAACACACTCCTTGCCCCTGCTCCAGATGACAGCAAACTACAAACCCATATGAAATCTAGTTAAAAGAAATTTCCAATATAAATGTCAACTTGCTTTTACCTTATATAATCGATAATCTTAATATGCCCTCTTGATTCCTACCTCTGTACTTCTGATTAGTGATGCCCATGATTAACAGAGATGTGTTATGATTTACAAGATAGTTGCAAGCAGAATTTTTCCAACATTTTGAAATAGCTTTGGCTTTAATGCTGAAGGACTTTTACTAAATTGAATTTAAAGAACAAAAGTTTATTTTTATTACAAGAAGCGAAATTTAGATGATTGAAATAATGCTAATAAATCAAAGATAAATTACTGTAAATAAAACATGACTTGTCTCCACACCTCTTTGTGATTCATTTTTTCCAACTCATGACTTATTAAAAAAAATGCTAACTTGTAAAATAAAAAAGTAATCAGAAAGCAACTACCCTTTGTTTTTAGTAGCAAAAATAAAGAGTAAAAGCACACAGAAGTATATGAATAGGGGTAATACTTTCTGGTTAACAAACAGTTTGCAGATGTCATTCATTTAATTGCCTGTTGATTTATAAAAAATATAGTGGTATGGTTAGTTTCTGTTTAGTTATTTGTAAACTATTTCAAAAATAGCGTAAGGTAGCTCTGGTTGGTTAGAACCTGAGTGGTGATACTGAAACTTATATTAGTAAGTCATAAAAAGTCTCCATGTTTCCAGTTCTTCATCTCTAAACAGGTATGACAAGGTAGGCAAAAAAGTAAATGAGACAGTATTAGTAAACTCTAAGTCTTTTAAGAATACAAGAGTTATTCTTGTGTTTCTAGTTATCATTTTTGAAGAATGACCAAAACAGTTTTAGGTAGGACCTTAAGGATAAAAAGAAGTTAGTAAATGAATAGGGAAAAAAAAAAATTCTTACTCTATTACTTTTATTTCCATTTTTAAAGCCTCTCCAACTTTCAAAATAAGTCCTATTCTCCTATTACCATGTTTCCATGGACATTTTTAACAAATTTCTGCATTTAATTTCTTACCTGAGAATGTATATTTTCTAAATATACTCCATACACTAATCTAAACATGAGAAAGGAGGCTTTCTCATATACTATTAGGGAGAGTAAAAACTGGCACAAAAATTTTTTTTGGTAGGAAATCTGGTAATATCTATCCATATTCAAATGCACATACACCAACTCATTTTTAGAAATTAAAGATACACTTCTAAAGCACACAGAGAAGGCACATATGAAGATGTTAAGTAAAACTGTGTTTACAATAACAAAATGGTAAATAATATAAATTCCCATTATTAGGGTATTGGTTAAATAAGGTTTGGTACAAGCATATAATGAAATGCTAAGTAGCCATTAAAAGGAATTAGATAGGTTCCCATATACTAACATGGAAAGCTGCCTAGGAAATATTAAGTGAAAAAAAGAAATTACAGAACAAAAATCATCCATTTTGTTGTTTTCAGCCTATATATGAGAAAAAAATCTGGAAGATTCTATGAGAAATCATTGTACTTCTGTGGACTAAAACTAAAGCAATGTTTTTCTTTTTAAAGATTTATTTATTTTTGAGAGAGAGAGGGAAAGAGAGAGAAAGTGTTCACACACAGGTGCACACGCGTTGGGGTAGGGGCAGAGAGAGGGAGAGAGACTCTCAGACCCCCTGCTGTGCACCCATCTGGACTGGGGCTTGGTCCCAGGACCCATGAGATAATGACCCGAGCCAAAATTGTGAGCCAGATGCTTAACTGACTGAGCCACCCTGGCACCCCTAAAGCAATGTTTTCAACCTCAGCACCAAAGAGATTGGACCAGATAATTCTTTGTGTGTAGGCTGTCCTGTACATTGTAAGATGTTTAGCAGTAGATGCCAGTAGCACTCCCTGACCAAGCTGTTAGATCAAAAACTTCTCCATACACTGCCAAATGTCCCCTGGGAGAGAAACTCATCCCTAGTTGAGAACCACTGAACTAGAGAATAAAGGAGTAAAGGTGGGGAAAGGAACTTCTACTTACCACCTTATACCTTATTTGTAAATTTTAACCATGAAAATATATAGCACTTGCAATTAAATAAAACAAAACCCTAGGTAAGAAGCAATAAAATCATTAAGGTGTTTGAAAGGAAATGTGCATTTTCAATGGAATAGGCAGAAAAATATATGGATTCTGCCACTTTGTTTCCATGACTAACTCTTCCCATGATGCCCACAATCCCAGCTTCATCATTTTCTACCCCTTTGCCCATAAATCTTGGGGGCTGTAGCTCCTTATTACCAGCATTGTTTAGACTAGGTCCCTCCTTCCTTCTTGTTTTGTATATTCAGATAAATATAAATAAACAAACAAAAAATGGTTCCAGAATATGGAAATTTCTAATTTTGCCCAAGAAACATGGAGGAATACTATTATCATTTATTTAAAAATGAAATGAATTTAGCACTTGGGAAAATATAATATCTGCTAATAAACTCTACTAGACCAAAAACAAATGTGGTTCACAGAGAAGATCCAGAATCTGGAGAAGTTTCTTCTAATGATGTTGGTTATTCATTTACTTATCTATCTATCTATCCATTTACCCCAAAATTTGAGATCTTTAAAATTCTTGCTTTTATATAGCTCACACTGGGGGATAAAGGGATGATTATCTGATCAAGAACTTTGGCTAAACCTTTATTTTTTATTTTATTTTGTTATATTTATTTTTTTGGCTAAATCTTTAGAACTTAAACTGATGGGGAGCAGGCAAATATTAAAAACGACACAATATCTAATGAGGAGCGAAAACCTACAGATTAATCAGTATGAATGCACAGCCCAACATAAAGCAAATTAAGTAAATTAGTAATAATTAAAATTAGTAATGGATAAATTCCCCAAATTTGAAAAATTTGTCAAGCTTACTACCTTTGATAACCAGATACTACTTTTTTGTAAAGTATTAAGGAAGAGGGAAGCAGTCTCTTCATTAACTTTAGACATGGTTTCAAAAAAATCCTATTTCCACACATAACTTTTACACAACTTTACAGTGATAGTGACTAACTACACTGAGTGGTAGTATCTAACTTCTTAAGAACATGTACTTCAAAGATAAAACTTACGTGAAAGGGGCCTTAAAAGCCATGAATATCATAACCACTATTGTTATCCCTTATTACTTGGGTCTGAGTATATCTGCACATCAGCATAATTAAATGGATCTAAAAACATTAGGTTTTATATGGGTGATTGGTGTTATAAATAGAACAATCTTATTTTCCTCTCAGAATAAACTGTTTCAGCTGGAAGTATTTCAGGCAGTTGAGGCTACAACTATGCAGCAAAATAATTTAAAGAAACTTACTTTTTTAAAAATGGTACAGTGTGGTCAAAATCTCCTTAAGCGCACAAAATGCGTATGTTTCAGTAAAAGCCACCTCAGATTTGAGCTCCTGGTCTTGCTTTAGAATATCTGAAACATTCCTCTGGATAATACCATTTTAGGAGAGGTAGGAAGGGAAGGCAGGGTGAAGAGGCATTGTGCTGGGACTGCACTGGAGGTGCTCTGCATTTAGTTTTATTTGTTTGCACATAAGCTTTCTTTTTAAAGAACTACTGTTGGAAAGAATAGTTTGAAAAGTACTGATTTATGCCATTGTAGCAGTAAAACCAACTCCTCTCTCTTCATTTGGATTTCATGAGTATGTCAAAAGGAAAACTTTAATATAGAATCAACATAGGTCATGACATAAAACAAATCAATGAATTAGTATATTATTGGAAAACATACCTGATTCTGGCCAGAACAGCTTGTAGAAAGCTCAGTACTGTCCTAAGTTCAGATTCTTGACAAGCTCGCAGAAGCATACTAAATCCATCATTAAGCAGTTTTTCATGTGAAGGATACAAGCAATGGCTAGTCTCAAACACTTCTTGAACACCATCAATATAGATGGAAAGAAGTGTCCAGAGAGTCTGTCTTTGTCCCATTTCATCATTCTTAGATACCAAGAATTCCTTTGCTTTCTCTCGGAAAGCACCTGAACATTTCTCAGCCAGAACACCAATGTCCAGATTTTTCTGGGTATACATCAAGAGGAAGGCCACTTGACCCTTCCAAATGATGGAAGATGTTACCAAGGAAGGCTTGAGGAAATTTAGGAGGTCTAAGACATGACTTGCTACATCTTCCACCTCTGCGACATCTGCTAACAGTAGAAAAAGGTTGAAGAAGTTCTGAAGACCAACTTCTGTGAGTTCTTCCATTCTTTTTTGATGGAATTTAGAATATATTCTGCAAAACATAAAAAAAATACTTGTATAAAATTTTCATTTACAAATATCAATCTTTTAGAATAACATTTCACTCAATACTCATGACAATTTCATTACTTTAAGTTTAGCTAATTTTTCTTATGATGCTACCATGTCACTTTTTCTACTTTGAAAACAGACTCACAGAATGCCCATACCTTCAAATTTCTCAGTGATGTAGCAACCACCTATGATTAAATAAAAGGACTGAGTGGTCTTCCCCAAAGGACAGAAATGTTCTTCTCATACAGTACGTGGCTTATCCTATTATTTTAGAACTCTTAATCACCTTTCTTTTTTAATTTTTATTGACAAATAAAGAATATATACTCCCTTCAGTACAATTTGATGTGCTTTAAAGAAATCTTAACAGGGCAATTTTATACAATTTTCCTTAAACTCTTTCTACCCCTCACAAAGACCGGCTCTTGCAATAATTATACCTAAGACAATTCAAAATGCTGGAAAAAATTATTTTTACCTATTCATAAAGAAAAATGGTTAGTGTTTACATGTCCAAGACTAACCATTTAAAAATCTCTTGGGTTAATATAACTTAATAGTTGACGTACTTTTCTCTCACCAATTAAGGGATCAGAATTGGAATAAATAGAACTGTTACTGAATATATTCCAGTGATTTGTTTTAGATAAAGTTCTGAGTCTCAGGTCTTCCACAAAATGATTTAAGATTCAAAAACAAACTGGCAGACGGGACCAAAGAAAAAACTGTTTGAGCTGCATAATTTTGGAGGTTTAGCAAAGAAGCTACCATTAAAAAAAAGTATACTCTAAAAACAGTCCTACTGTTATCACTATAACCTTGCAAGCAGTATATGGGAATCAAATAGGAACTTCATTTAGTGATTCTTGAGAAGTCCCTACCTAGAATATGAAGGTATTCTTACTCTGATGCAAGAGCTCCCATCACATAAGCAAGTGGTACAAAGATGGCTAGAAAAAGGGCTAATGAAGTAGAAAAAGGGAAGACAAAACGCATACCCACATAACAAGCAAAACTCTGAAAAAAAAAAAAAAAAGTGAACAGATGAATATGACCAGAAGTTTATTTTACTACGCCAGAAATGAAAACTGGGCATACTCCCCAAATGAGAACAATCAAGTTATTTTGTCCTATTATCCTCTGTTTAGTTTTCATTCAAGGGAGCAGGGCCTATGGGACTGCTAGACTCAAAGAACACCAAGTTTTATAGGTTGACTCCATTACCTGCCAATGTATGATTTGCAGATGTTTTCTATTTCTATAACTTTGAATACACTTTATGCATTGAATTTATATAACAACATTACAATTAATTTTGGCAAGAAAAACATTCTCTAATAGCCCTGACTTTAATAATGGAATTTCAATCTTCAGGACAGATGAGATAAACTAAAATCCTCTACAAGTTATAGATATTAAATTTGTTCCTGTTACAAATTGGCAGGATCAAAAGGCTACATGTTTTGTTGTCCTGTATACACTAAGGAATACATTTTAAATGTATAAACCACAAAGACTTCCAAGCACAACTAAAAAAAATACAAACAGTAAGTACTGCTTCTCTACAGTGAACATTCATGACAAAGAAAGATATGGCACATACCTTCCTTTGATTTGTTTCCAAGGATGAGGGCCATTGTTCTTCATTGCTTTCTTAACAACTTTTGCCAAAATGCAAAGGAAAATGGTGTAACTACTGCTGGATTTATAAAGGTCATTATCTTGTTTATCGCAACAGCAGGCCTTCACCATTTCTAGCATTGACAAGGGTGACTTAATGATATATGTAAGGCCTTTCAAAGGAAGCCAAGAGATGCTGAAAGGACTATTCTAAAAGCAAATAAATAAATAAATAAATAAGTAAACAAACAAATAAATAAAAAGTATTAAGTCTGAGTAAATAAGAATTTTTTAATCTCTTCTATTCTTTAAGTTTCCCAGCGTTTATGTCATACCGTTTATTTTTATATTAGGTCATTTGTTGTGTAGAACTTTCTCCAATCTGGATTTAGCTGCTTCTATCTCCCTAGTGTCATGTAATGTACTCTTTTATCCCCTCTTTTCTGTAAATTGGTAGCTGTATCTAGAGGACTGATCAGATTCATGCAAGTGGAGGTTTTTGGGAAGAATCTTCCATTGATGGTACTGGGCACTTCCTATTGTAATTTAGGAAAGAGAGACGTAAGTTGTGTCATTCCTTTTGTAATGTTAAGACCGGGTGTGTTGTCAACCTGACCCATTCATCTGAGCCATCCCCACCAGACTTTCATTCAACAGTTTTAGCAGCCACTGATGATCACTGCCCAGATACCTTACTTCATCACGCGTACAAACAGTAATTTTCTATCATTACTTCTCAATTAGCTCCTTAGAAATTTGGTTACTCTAAAATATAGTTTATATTTTCCCTTATTTACAGTTTTCAGAATGATGAGGTTTTTTTTTTCCAGAATGAGGGGTTTTTTTTTTTTTCAGAGTAGTAACTTTTCTAAAGGCATCATACACTCAAGGATTTAAATGTATTTGATGAGTTTTAATCCACAGCAGTCATTATTCTTTCTTATGCTCAAATCTACCCAGCATGAGGGCAACAGGAGCTCCTTCAAGTTGGCTCCTGTGTCCTTTTGACAGGACTCCATCTTACTTTGATAATCCCTGCTTTCAAATATGACAAGACACTAGAGACTCTTATTATACATGTTACCTCAGACCTAGAATGGGTCATTTCTCTAATCAGCCTGAAATTATGCTTCAAAGAAAAGTATTTTTCTCATTTTTCATAAGCTCCATTACGTATAAACCCAAACTAGTAATTTACTTGTAAACTCCCATTTCCATTTTCTATCTTGACTGAGGGGTTCACTATTTACCCAGAAACCCGAACATTCCAAATTTTCTCTTCTCACACATAAAAGGTAATTAATGCTATAAATCTACCTTTAAAATTTTTATTTTCCTAATTTATCCTCTCCTTTCTAAACCCTATTTTACTCACTCACCACATTATTAGCATGTATTTTTACACTGGACTACTAACTGGCACCCAATTCATTTATACCATTTTCAGAAGAAAACCTTCTCACACACATATCTAATATGTCATGTCCTTGGTATCCTATGTCTCCAGAATAAATCACAACTCCACATGCCCATAATCTTGCCACTGACTACCTTGTCTACCTACTTTCCCTATCTGCTGTCTCTCTCTACAGTTATCTCAAACCTATCATTCAGAACTATTTATTTAACACAGTAGGAAAAGATCATGTTTTTATGTGTTCATACATTTGTTCATAATATTCCTTTTGCCTGAATGCTCTTTTCTTCTGTACTTGTAAACTCCATGCATTCCTCAGTTAAAAAATTACAACGTCCTAAAGTCTTCCACAAGTCTATACACTGGTCAGATACTCTGTCCTTTGGCATTCCACAGTACTGTAACTTTTTCCCCCACAATGTATGTGTATCTGCCCACTAGCCTATAAGCAACTCAAATGCCAAGAGTATGGCTCATTCGGGATAGTATTAACTGTTCAATGTGTTGCAAGCAATCAGTAATTGTTAGAAAATATGAATAAATGAGGATTAAAAAAATATCTTTCGGGTACAATTTTGGCTACTTTGCCTACTCTCACTCTTAAGAGAAAAGGAACGCAAATGCTCATTCCCTTATGTCAATGCTCTATAGATAGCTATTCTTAATTAAACCATAGAAACATTCCTCATATATGTACAAATTCTTCAAATTCCTGGAACAAATTCATATTCTATTTACTTACCAGGTTCTTACTATAATATTCCCAAAGAATGGTGACGATTGCAATGTTTGGCTCCCAGAAATCACAAAGTGTCAAACAACAGTGAAGATGCATTCGTAATTGTTCTTCAAGTATACCATCCTAAAAAATAAACTGAAATTGTGGGAAAGTAAATGGGCTCTGGAAACATGAATATTATTACTTGATACTGCACTTTTTTATAACCTGCTTCTAAAAGAATATGAATATATATCACCAAATCATACCCACTCTCATCTTCAGACCAGAAGTTCTAAATCAGCGTAAGGTATACTTCTAAAAATTTGCTTTAGAGACTACTCACATACTCAGATAATAGGAATTACATAACTCAACATGATTTTTAACACAATTATTTAAAGGTTACAATAGTTGTGGGGTGCCTGGCTGGCCTAGTCAGAAAAGCATGCAACTCTTGATCTCGGAGTCATAAGTTTGAGCCCTGTGTCAGGTGTAGAGATTACTTAAAAAAAAAAAACAAAAAAAAAAAACAAAAAAAACTTAAAAAAATTACATAATTGTTTCATAACTGAATGGTGTAAGAAACCCAGAGAATGTAAAAGAAACCCAAACTAGAATGAAGTAGCAAAAATGAACTAATAATTAAAATGTACACAAATCCAGAGGACTTGGTCATCCTTAAGTACGAGGTCAAATTCTTTGTAGGAATAGGAGAGACTCAGATTAGCAGAGTACATGCATTTTAACCTCTTAGGAAATGGCAATAGGAGTAAGAAGTGAAAAAAATGCAGTCAGTAATCAAACTTCTGTGGTGAAATAATCATGCATGTTTGTTTAAAAGTCACACCACCGAGGGGCACCTGGGTGGCTCAATTGTTTGGCGTCTGCCTTCGGCTCAGGTCATGGTCCCGGGGTCCTGGGATCGAGCCCCTCATCAGGCTTCCTGCTCAGCGGGAAGCCTGTTTCTCCTTCTCCCGCTCCCCCCTGCTTGTGTTCCTGCTCTCGCTGTGTCTCTCTGTCAAATAAATGAATAAAATCTTAAAAAAATAAATAAATAAAAGTCGCACCACTGACTCACTCAACAATTACTTATTTAAAGCTTACTATATGTGCTATGGTGAGCACTGGGAATTGTGCAAGACTGTTGAATCACAGATCTGTACCTCTGAAACGAATAATGCAATATATGTTAAGAAAAAAAAAGATGATAGCAGGAGGGGAAGAATGAAGGGGGGAAATTGGAGGGGGAGACGAACCATGAGAGATGATGGACTCTGAAAAACAAACTGAGGGTTCTAGAGGGGAGGGGTTGGGGGGATGGGTTAGCCTGGTGATGGGTATTAGAGAGGGCACGTTCTACATGGAGCACTGGGTGTTAGGCACAAACAATGAATCATGGAACATTACATCAAAAATTAATGATGTAATGCATGGTGATTAACATAACAGTAAAAAATTAAAAAAAAAAAAATAAAGCTTACTATATAAACCAGGCACTATTCTAAGGTATTAGGCACAGAGCAAAGGATAAGTCAGACATGGTACAAGCACTAATCATAGCAGGGTAACATGGCAGTTAGTGGTAGAGGATGTGGATTATTAGTATATCAGAAGCTGTGAATGAAAAGACCTTTTTGAGAGTTGGCTGATAGAATGAAAAAGAGCCAACCATTAAAGGCCTGAACAAAAACACTCATGGCAGAGAAGACACATGGAAATTAGCAGTAAGCTTGGTATTACAGGATTAAGTCAGAGATATCCATGGACCATGTTTCCTTTGAGGCTTTGGTAGTCTTGATATGAAGTATGGGTTTTATTTTACATATGCCGGGAAACCACTAGAAGACTGTAAGCACAGGAGTAACGTGATTGTTTCAAAAATACTGCTCTTGATCATGTATGGAGAATGAATTCATTAAGAATAGAAGCAGGAAGACTGGTTAGAAAGTAAATAGTGACACTTGCAATATAACAGAAAAACAGACTGTGAGTTCAAATACAAAGCAGACATGTTGGGAGATTTGAAGGTGCGTGGTTATATAGTAAGCTTTAAATAACTGCTGAATAACTGGGGTTGAGTGGTGTGTCACTTTTTAACAAAAATGCATGGTTACTCCATCATAGAAAATTAAAGTGTCTACTTTTTTTACTTCTACTTCTGTCTCCTCCTGCCACCTCAAAGTTTAGAAGACAGTTATGTGAAACTGTAAGACTAAGATAAGCACACAACTTTAAAGATATATTTAGAAACAGAGGCAATGGGATTTTTTTGATGAGTTATATGAAGGTATGAAGGTAAGAGAGCAATTAA